>NW_023601851.1:12049777-12077107 GCF_014898055.3 Talpa occidentalis | reverse complement strand
TATATACTTTAAAGAGAATTTATAAATGCCAATAACTAATATAGCTACAGAGAAGTTTTTCAATTTTTTTTTTCATTACTGCCCTTCTCATTCCTAATAAGTATTTTCAGACATTTTTATTCTTAATGATACCCCTATACACACACAGTATATCTGTTTAACGATCTAAGATCCTTCCCACTCTTCAAGTATCAATTTTGTTCTCTTAGGGTGATAGTTCCCATTGAGAATGCATATTGTAGAGTGATTTTCAGAGTATACTGTAAGGTGAAAACAATAAGGTAGAAAAATGTATATATAAATGCAGATAAGAAAGACAGATGAATAAACATGAACTAAAACTTTTTTAAATGGTGACTTAAAGAGTAGGGAAGAAAAGGAAGGGGAATAAGATTAAAGTTAAATTTCTCTGAATATTTTTTGTTTCATAGATTTGACTTTGGAGTCATGTAATTACTTAGCATGGTTATAAAACATCACATTTAAAATTAATCCTTAATATCCAAAAGAAAATTAAAAAAAAATATGTGTGTATCAAATTATTGACAATTTTACACAAAAAGGTATTTCTTTTTTGTTTATTTGTTTTGAAATTGCATTATTTTTTATTGAGGTTATACTGGTTTACAACACTGTATATGATTTAAGAGTATGGATTTATATCTCTTCAGATGTCTGTTGTCACACCACACCCCCACAAAAGCATCTATAATCCCAAAGAAGAATTACTTTAAATGACTTTAAAACAGCAATGTATCAGTTCATCATACAAGGCCTGTATCTTGAAGAAAGGAAGAGAAAGAAATCTATGTGTTTGTAGTAACATTAGCTTTAAGAACACTGCATATATAGTGTGTGATAAAGCAAATGAGTAATTATATTGGGTTCATTAAAAAACAGTTTTCAGCCTGTTTGAGAAGATACATATGTAAGATTAAAGAATTAAAAACTCTTATAAACCTGAATTTAAATTAGAAATATAAATATGAATTCATACATTTTCTTGAAAAAGGTAGTTATTTTCTAGTCCCGCCCACTACAATAATGACAAATCCAATAACAAGGAACACCTCTGGTACCAGATTATGATTTATAAATACCACTTCCTATACAATTAAAAATAGCCTGCACATTATTACTAAGCTTATCAAAAATATTTTGTAGTAGATTAATCTGTCAAGACATATAGTAGAGTGGTAAAAGTAATCTACTGAAAAGATAAAAAACGAAAACATCACTGCGTGTAAAAGGCCTTAGGTCTATATATCTAGCTAAATAAATTGGAACAATTCCAATGCTTTCTACTTTGATATGCCTCAATCTGTACCGTAATTCAGATCTCCTAAACTGTATCTTTTCCATGAAGATCTCTTCGCTGCTTTTTATCAGTGTAACTTACATGTCAATAAACTATAGTAATACTAGTTTCATCAAAGAGTAGAAAGTCTGTTTTTTTGTCCTTATCCCAGAGTATACAATGTGGATGTTTTCTTACTATCATGTTTTGAATACCTAAATTTAGGAGATTTTCAGGATCAAAGAAAATGTTGAATACCTTTGAAAAATACCTTTGATTCCCTTACATGGAATCTCAATATGGCGTATGATGAATGAACTCACAATAAGCTGGAACTTACAATTAATTCTGAATATTTTCCATCTTTTCTTTGCAGAAAGAAAAAAAAGATTGTGACTAGAAAACAAGCTAGCTTCATTAACTTTTATCATAAAATCAATTATTATGCTAAGTTCTAATTCAGAAAACATGTAACTCAATTGCCCACATAGTTTTACATCTAAAGCACTTATAAAGTTAGTATTGATGTTCACAGTGATCTGTTTGTAGTTCTAGAAATCCTCACACAAATATATTAAAAATCATACACACTTCTAGGGTCAGATGAGAACTGGGTTGAATATGGGCTCCACTGTTTTATAACTTGACCTGGAGCAAGTTATCTAGGACTTTCTCTGTCTCTCTTTCCTTATCTTTTGAAATGGGGTAAGATTACCTATCTAATAAAGGTTTTTTTTTTTGGTAGGGGGGTCAAATAATAAATGTAATATACTTAACACAGTTTTTGGTACAGAGTACCAAAATATTCAATAACTGATCTTAGGTTTTATGGTGGTGTTGGTAAGAGTGGTAGTAAGTAGTAAGAAAAGTTATCAATGGTGAAAACTAAGTTTCTACAAAAACCTTTACAAGATAGAGCAAATAACATTTCATCTCTGAATATCAAAGTAACTGATATTTAGCTATATCAAAGTAACTTTTTATTTCAAAAGCTACACGATACCAAGGTTCAATATAGATGTAGGGGGGGCGGAGCAACATGGCGGCGAGGAGACGCTGCGAGTAAGATCTCCCATTAAAAAAAGTTAATAGGGAGGAAAAGCGGCAGGTCCCAGTGAGAACTGGGACACGGAAGATAAACGGGTGATGCCAGCAAACTGCCCGAAGAAGAAAGTGGCCATAAAAGAGGACCAGAAGGGAGGGAAGCGCAGAACCCTGCTCCCCTCCCCCGCCCACAGAGGCGGCACTCTCCGACCCGCAGAGAGGAGGAAAACAACAAACTAAAATGACCAACAGGAACAAACAACGCAGCAAGCGGGACTGTGAGTGGAAAGGAACAATTTCAGCCACCACACCCTGTGAACGGGAGCTGTGGAGAACCCCGCAGGATCCGCAGCGGAGGTGAGCGAACGGCTCCGGGCACCATTGAAGAGAGACCCCGCTCCCGGGGAGGAGACCAGCACCAGCACACAGCCCCAGGCTGCCCGTAAGCCTGCGTGGAAAGGCGGCGCGCTGGAAAAACAGGCGCGGATCGCGGTCAGGATTGCGCGGGACAGCGGCGCGCTGGAAAACCAAGTGCGGATCGGAATCCGGATCGCGCGCGGAAAAGCAGTGCAGTTGAAAAGCAAATGCGGATCCAGATCGCAGCTGCCCAGGTCCCTGCGCCTGCGACCTAGGCTTGCGGGGAGACGCGCGGAGGCCCTCACTGAGTGAGCATGCCCAGGCGCCCAGGCACGGGAGCGGGATTCAAAAGGCGCCATTCCCGCGCCACTGAACTGGGCTACAGCCTGAGTCCTGGAACTGAGGGCTTTGGAACTGACACCCAGGGCACGAAACTAGGGGCGTGGGTTCCCCACGATGGTGGGGCACAAGGCAGACATAGCACCCCAAAGCCGTTGAGATTTACCCTACCATTCCCGCTCTATTCCCTGTCCCACGGGGTGGAAAATCAGCTCCCCAAGGGCTCCAGGAGAGATCTCTGGCGCCACCTAGCGACTTGAAGCCAGCAGAGGCGCCTAGAGGAGCCAGTGGCCAGCTGGGGAGTTAGCCCACGCCGGGCCCCTTCTGACCAGTAGTCTGAGCCCACAGGGGGAGCGAGCAGCCACAGCCGGGGCAGACCAGGCGCGCAGAAGAGTGTGCCTGAGACCGGACGCACAGGGAGTGTGTCCCACATCACCATCTTAGAACAGGGACATTTCTTCAGTAAAGACTACCTGCAGAAGGCTTCCTCAGGAGCCAGAGGTGAGTGGGGGAAGTTCGCCCACGCCAGACCCCCTCTGGCCTGTAGTCCAAGCCCAGAGGGGGAGCAGGAACCCACCGCCGGGGCAGACCAGGCGCACAGGGGAGTGTGTCCCCACATCGGCATTTTAGAACAGGGACCTTTCTCCAGTAAAGACTGCTTGAAACTGACAGATGACTCCTGGAGGAACCAGAGGAGAGCAGAGAAGCTCACCCAAGACGCCGGCCAGTCCCAACTACACAGTGTCCCAACACATACGGCAAATTAGAAAACAGACAGTAGGGAGGAGAAGAACCACAAGCAACCTAGCAACTCCCCAGGGAAAAAGCACACCACAAAAAGAAAAGCAGCCCCCAGATTGCAACGACAGTAACTTGGAAGAATTTCTGAGCCTTCCAGAAAGAGAATTTAAAATTGCCATGATTAAAAAACTGAAAGAAGTCATAAAGGAAAACAATGATAAGGGAAAAATAATCAACGATCAGAAGAATGCAATTGAGTCCCTAGAGAGGGAAAACAATGGTCAGAAGAATGAAATTGAGTCCCTTAAGAGGGAAGTAAAAGAAATGCAGGAGATCAAAGAATTAATGGAAGAACTAAAGAATTCTGGGAAAAGCAATGAAAGCAGAATAGATGAAATGGAAGAACAAATAAGGAATCTTGAAGACACAGAAATAAAAAGAACCAAAACAGAAAAGGAAAGAGAAGTACGAAGGAAAAAGAATGAAGAAAGACTTCGGGAACTATCTGACTCCATGAGGAAAGGAAATATAAGAGTTATAGGAATACCAGAAGGAGAGGAGAGAGATGTAGTAACAGAGAAAATATTCAAAGAGATAATTGAAGAGAACTTCCCAAATGTGAAGAAGGAGCTGAAAATTGATATACAAGAAGCAAGAAGAACACCAAACTTCCACGACGAAAGGAAAAATACAGCAAGACACATAATAGTAAAGCTCCCAAGAATCCAGGACAAGGAAAAAATAATGAAGCTGGCAAGAGGGAAGAAACAGATAACATTCAAAGGAAAGCCAATCAGGCTGACATCAGACTTCTCCGAAGAAACACTACGGGCAAGGAGAGAATGGAGGGACATAGTCAACAGACTCCAAGAAAACAGATGCCAACCAAGAATTCTCTATCCCGCAAAGCTCTCCTTTCTCTTTGAAGAAAGAATATGGACCTTCCCAGACAAACAGAAACTCCGGAATTTCATTGCAACTAAACCCCCACTCCAAAAAATACTACAAGGAATCCTAAAGCCAGAACCTCAGAGGGACGAATAACAATGAAATAAGGCCAAAAAAAGTTATTAAAAGAATAAATAAATAAAATCAAAGGAAAGACAAACACAATGGCAAATACAGATGCTAACATATCAATATTAACTCTAAATGTAAATGGACTAAACTCTTCAATAAAAAGACACAGAGTTGCAGCCTGGATTAAGAAACAAAACCCAACCTTTTGCTGTCTCCAGGAAACACATTTAGCTACAAAAGATAAAAATAGGCTCAAAGTTAAAGGATGGAAAACAATCCTACAAGCAAATGGACCAAAAAAGAAAGCAGGAACAGCTAGACTTATATCAGATAAAACAGATTTCAAACTCAAAAAGATAAAAAGAGACCCCACTGGTCACTACATTATGATCAAGGGGACAATACTTCAAGAAGAAATAACACTCATTAACATATACTCACCAAACGAAGGAGCACCAAAATATATCAGACAACTGTTATCCTCTCTGAAAACAGACATCAGAGAAAATACATACGTAGTGGGAGACTTCAACACACCACTATCAACAATGGATAGATCAACAAGACAAAAAATAAGTAAAGAAACCAAAGCTCTAAATAAGGGCCTAGAGCAATTGGGCTTAACAGACATCTATAGAACACGAAACCCCAAAAAAACGGAGTACACATTTTTCTCAAGCGCACACGGATCATTCTCCAGGATCGATCACATACTGGGGCACAAGACAAACATCAACAGATACACCAAGATTGAAATCATATCAACCATCTTTTCTGACCATGAAGGCATCAAACTAGAAATAAACCATAAAAAGAAGGCAAGGAACTTTCCTACCTCATGGAGATTAAAAACCACACTACTGGAAGACCACTGGACTAATGAGGAGATCAAAGAAGAAATTAAAAAAATCTTTGAATTGAACGACAAGGAGGACACCAATATCCTAAATGTATGGGATGCAGCAAAAGCAGTAATAAGAGGAAAATATATAGCAATAGAAGCTCACATCAAAAAACAAGAAAGAACTCAAAGAAACAACCTAATCTCGAAGCTCAAAGATCTAGAAAAAGAACAACAAAAAAACCCCAAAACCAGTAGAAGAAAAGAAATAATAAAAACAAAAGCAGAAATAAATGACATTGAAACTAAAAAAAACAATCCAAAAGATCAATGAAACCAAGAGATGGTTCTTTGAAAAAATCAATAAAATAGACAAATCCCTAGCCAGGCTCACAAAGGAAAAAAGGGAGAAAGCACAAATAAACAGGATCATCAACGAAAGAGGAGAAATCACAACGGACACAGCAGAAATCAAAAGAATAACCAGTAACTACTATGAACAGGTATATGGAAACAAGTTTAACAATCTAGAGGAGATGGACAAATTCCTACAACTCTACAATCACCCAAAGCTAGATAAAGAAGAAATAGAACACCTAAACAGACCAATTACAATTAGCGAAATTGAAATGGTAATCAAAAACCTCCCCAAAAACAAAAGCCCAGGACCTGATGGATTTACAAATGAATTCTACCAAACATTCAGAGACGAATTAGTGCCTATCCTTCACAAACTCTTCCAAAAAATTGAGAAGGAAGGGACAATACCAAACACGTTCTATGAAGCCAACATTACACTAATACCAAAACCAAACAAGGACAACACAAAAAAGGAAAACTACAGGCCAATCTCCCTAATGAACACTGATGCAAAAATCCTCAATAAAATTTTAGCTATCAGAATCCAACAATGCATCCATAAGATAATTCACCACGACCAAGTCGGATTCATTCCAGGGGCACAAGGATGGTTTAACATCCGAAAATCAATCAACGTTATCCAACACATCAACAAAAAGAAATATAAAAACCATATGATAATATCAATAGATGCTGAGAAAGCTTTCGACAAAGTGCAACACCCATTCATGAAAAAAGCCCTTGAAATTCTTGGGATACAAGGAACATACCTCAACATCATAAAGGCCATCTATGACAAGCCAACAGCCAGTATCATTCTCAATGGTGAAAAGCTGAAAGCAATTCCATTAAGATCTGGAACAAGACAAGGATGTCCACTTTCACCACTGCTTTTCAATATAATACTGGAAGCCCTAGCCAGGGCAATAAGACAAGAGAAAGACATCCAAGGAATCCAAATAGGAAAAGAAGAAGTCAAACTATCACTATTTGCAGATGATATGATATTATACATAGAGAACCCCAAAAAGTCCACAGAAAAACTAATTCAACACATCAATCAGTTCAGTAAAGTGGCAGGATACAAAATCAACACGCAAAATCAGTAGCCTTCCTATACACAAACAATAAATCTGAAGAAGAAGAAATCAAAAAAACCATCCCTTTTTTTATTGAAACAAAAAAAAATCAAATATTTGGGAATAATCTAACAAAAGAGGTAAAGGACCTATACAAAGAAAACTATAAAACACTGTTAAAAGAAATAGAAGAAGACACAAAGAAATGGAAAGACATCCCCTGCTCATGGATTGGAAGAATAAACATTATTAAAATGGCCATCCTACCAAAAGCAATATACAGATTCAATGCTATTCCAATCAAAATTTCAATGTCATTCTTCAAAGAAATAGAACAATTATTGATGAAATTCATATGGAATCACCAAAACCCCGAATAGCCAAAGCTCTCCTGAAAAAAAAAGAAGGGAATGGAGGCATCACACTCCCAGACTTCAAACTCTACTACAAAGCCATAATCATCAAAACTGCATGGTATTGGAACAAGAACAGACATACAGACCAATGGAATTGAATAGAAAATCCAGAAATAAACCCACAGATTTATGGTCAACTAATCTTTGACAAAGGAGCAAAGACTATGCATTGTAGCAAAGAAAGTTTGTTCAATAAATGGTGCTGGGAAAACTGGGTCGCTACATGCAAAAGAATGAAGCTTGACCACTACCTCACACCATACACAAAAATTAACTCAAAATGGATTAAAGAACTAGACATAATACCTGAAAACATAAAATATATAGAAGGAAATATAGGCGAAACACTACGTGATTTGCACATCAAAGACATCTTTACAGACACATCACCCAAAGCAGTGATAGTGAAGGCAAAGATAAACAGCTGGGACTACATCAAATTAAAGAGCTTCTGCACAGCAAAAGAGACAATAACAAAAACAAAGAGAAACCCCACCAACTGGGAGAACATTTTTGCACCCAACACTAATGATAAAGGACTGATCACAAAAATCTGCAAAGAGCTGATGAGACTTAACAACAACAAAGAAAATAATCCAGTCAAAAAATGGGCAGAAGAGCTAAAAAGAAACTTCTCTGAAGAGGAAATGCAAATGGCCAACAGGCATATGAAAAAATGTTCAACATCACTTGTCATCAGGGAAATGCAAATCAAAACTACCATGAGATACCATCTTACACCAGTGAGAATGGCACATATTAAAAAAACTAGCAACAACAAATGTTGGCGAGGGTGTGGAGAAAAAGGAACTCTTCTGCACTGTTGGTGGGAGTGCAAACTGGTCCAACCACTGTGGAGAGCTGTGTGGAGATTTCTGGACCTACTAAACATAGAGCTTCCATATGATCCAGCAATTCCACTCCTAGGTATTTACCCAAAGGACACAGAAACATCAATTCCAAAGAACACCTGCACCCCTATGTTTATAGCAGCACTGTTTACAATAGCTAAGCTTTGGAAACAACCCAAATGCCCAAAAATAGATGACTGGATCAAGAAGATGTGGTACATATATACCATGGAATATTACTCAGCATTCAAAAAAGATAAACACATGCAATTTGCAGCAACATGGATGGCACTGGAAGGGATCATGCTCAGCGAAATAAGCCAAAAAGAAAAAGAAAAATACCGGATGGTCTCACTCATAGCAGGAATCTAGAAAACTTAAATAAGGGACCAGGAAAACGAATAACTATAAGAAAGTGAAAATCAAAATCAACAAAAAAATATGAACCAGAGACACTTTTAGGGGGGCGGGGGTGGGAGGGGAGGGACTGGGGTCAGAATGGGTGGGCTGCAATTGTATGGGGAATATAAAAATAAAATTTGTTATTAAAAAAAAATATAGATGTAGACCCTATATTGCATTTGCTTAATAAGTATTTAAATGCCATTAACCTCACCAACACTTAAATTAGTATAGATCATAAATGACATATTGTCACAGTGATTACCATTCACTTTTTTTTTTTTAAATAGAGGTTTTTTTTTTTTTTTTTTTTTTTTTTTTTTTTTTTTTAGTTTGTTTGTTTTGTTTATACATGCACTGGGTACAGTCAGAAGCGCGGGAGGGTGAGAGAATTCACCAGAGCCAGAGCGGGGAGCAGAGCAGGCAGAAGGACCGAAGGACACTGCTGAGGGGAGCAGCGGGCGGCAGGAGAGGTCTTCGCGCCATGTGGGACCCTCCTCCGGTGGCCGGGGAGCAGCCGGGGATTGAACCGGTGCCGCAGCCGCGGGCAGCTTCGCAACCCAGCGCTCAACCGCTGCGCCACCTGGGAGGCCCACCATTCACTTTTATTAACAGAAAATTTTCACTTCATAAAAAATGAGTAAAAATATTTATTTTTTAGTAATTGAAACTGCCAATCTTTGCAACAATTTAGGCAGTAAATTCATAGTTTTTAAAATCATAAAGCTCAATATATGTGCAAAAGATCCATTTTAATAACTATAAATTTTATAATGAGCCAACACTTCCCACTGTGTAAATTAGTCTTCACATTCAGAAGAGGGTATCAAACCATGGGATTTTTGTGTTGATAACAAATACATTGTACCCCTAACATATCAGTAAAAGCCCTTTTGAACAGACAAGAAGATATTTCATTTCAAAGTTTCATTTTATAAAGAATAAAATCATGTAGGAAGATGTTGCCACTTTAATTCCAAATCCTAAAACTGTTGAGGACCCAGGCACCTTGAAAAACTATGTTCAAACAAAATCTAGGAGGAACAAACCCGCACCCAGGGGGCCCGGGGCCCTGGGACCAGCAGGGACAGCCACACGCACAGACCATCTGGCTCAGCCCTGGAGCGGCCTCCTCCCTGCACAGATGTGCATGAGTCTGAGAGGGCAGAGGGGCTGGGAGGGACCCGGGGTGGACGAGCCCATCCTGCAGGAGGGACGTGTGGGGGTGACCCAGGTGGAGACTCTGCGGGAAACATGGTCTCTGGGTCCTCAGATGTGGGGAGTCAGGTGCAGGGAGATGAGCAGATGAGGGGACAGACCAGGAGGCAGCAGTGAGGCCACAGGGGCAGGAATCTGACAGAGGAGGCATCAGGATGCGCCGCATGGGGACGCCGAGCTCAGATAATTCAGCTCCAGGACAGTGTCGGGTCCTGGGGAGCAGGAAAACAGGGACCTGTACACCCCATCTCCCTGCACACCCATCACTGTGGTGCCTCCCCAGACCAGAGCTGTGCTGGAGGAGCAGGGACAGGCTCTCCAGGGTGGGGAGGGGCTGGACATGGTCACGTGTCCTCTAGGGATGTGCCCTGGACAACATTTTGGGACTGGGCAGGAGGCGGGAGCTGCGGGCCTGGGGTGGAGGGGAGGGGCTGTCAGTGAGGTTTGTTGACACATGTGAGATTCTAATTTGTTCAAGTGTATAGGGGAGAGTTGAAATTTCCACCTTTTTACCAAATTTCAGAGACAAGTTGGAGAACACAGTAATGACACATGAGAAGGAAATTAAAGGTTGAATCAGCAGGACACAAAGATGAGGATATTAGACTCCATAGGACCTAGAAGGAGTAAATATCCAGTAAGTAGATTAAATAATTATCCTATGCTGATAACACATTTTTGTTCAATATTGGAAGATTTGACATTTTCTTCCTTTTTTTTTCATTCTACAGATGACGGCTCCAGGGGTGACCAATATCACGGCAGTGACAGAATTTGTCCTCCTGGGGTTCCCCACCCAGGGGACCATGGGCTTCTTGCACCCGCTGCTCTTCTCCCTGGTCTAACTGTGCGCCCTGCTGGGGAACGGGCTCATCATCCTCATCACCACCCTGGACCGGCACCTCCACACCCCCATGTACTTCTTCCTGAGGAGTCTGTCATTCATGGACCTCTGCCTCATCTCAGCCACGGTCCTCAAGTCCATCGCCAATTCTCTGAGGCACAACAGCTCCATCTCCTTCCCGGGCTGTGTTGTCCAGGTCTTCACAATGGTTATGTCAGCAGTTACAGAGCTTCACCTCCTCACAGTGATGAACCTTGACCGCTATGCTGCCATCTGCCAGCCTCTGCACTATGAGGTCCTCATGAGCAGGGACAGGTGTGTGCAGCTGACAGCTGTGTCCTGGCTGGGTGGGGGTCTCTATGCTGTGATGCACACAGCTGGAACCTTTTCCTTGTCCTACTGTGGGTCCAATGTGGTCCATCAGTTCTTCTGTGACATCCCTCAGTTATTGGCTATTTCCTGCTCAGGAAATTTAATGAGCAAATTTGTTCCCATTCTCATTAGTGTGGTCTGGAGCATCTGCTGTTTTATTTTCATCGTCATTTCCTATGTGCACATCTTCGCTGCTGTCAGGAAGATCCCATCCACAGAAGGGAAGGCCAAGGCCTACTCCACCTGCCTTCCCCACCTGCTGGTTGTGGTGCTGTTTGTCTCCACTGCATGCTTTGCTTATCTGAAGCCAACCTCAGGGACCCCGTCCACATCTGACCTGGTCATTTCTATGTTCTACACGATGGTGCTCCCCACCTTTAATCCCGTCATATACAGTCTGAGAAATAAAGCCTTGAAGATGGCTGTGGGGAGACTGATCAATGGCCAGTACTCCAAGATGTGAGATATTGAAATCTAAGATTATAACCTCTCATTAATTCAGCTTTTACCCCCTAACTCTTAACATGTTATTAATAAAGCACAGATATCTTGAATTAGGGTTATTCATTTGTCCCAAATTCATATTCTCATATTCTTCAATAAACCCTGTTTCCTAAAATTTCCTGAAATCCTTTGCTAACCGTCTCCCTGTGTTTTGTTCATAAACTGAATCCTGCTCATGGTTAAAAACATGAATTTGCTGTGGAAAGAATGCTGGAACTCATATATCACCAACCTTTACATGAAATGAAGCAGTGTAAATGGGGTTCTGTTATTGGGAGCACAAGTTCCTGGGACCCCAGTCCTGGGCACTCAGTCCCCACAGCCTTTTTGTGTCTTCACTGGGGGGTCCCGTCCCTGTGGAGGGGATGGGAGCACAGTTTAGTGTTGGACCCCCATCCCTCACGATTCCTAGTGGGGCGTCTTCCTCTAGGAGAAGTTCCTGTTCCTGCTCAAAGGATAAAGGAAACCACACTTGACTCTGCCAGAGGTGGAAGGATGTAAACTTCCTTGGTTAATAGGAATCTATGACTGAAACCTGGAATGGATGGGATGTTAATTTCTATGATGCCTTTTGGATGCCAATGTGACTGTACCCCCTCGATGTGGTGTTTCCAAAGGTAAAGATATTTGAATTATTTTTGAAGAACTACATTTTTACTTAAAAATTTGTAATTTTTAATTTGTTATTGTGTTTACGTTCCTTTGGTTTTCCATAATGTATCTTGATCCTATACTAGGTCTTCTTCTCAATTTTGTTATAGATTACACTTAAGTTCACTTTTTTTATACTTGGGAACTATGTTTTTTTTTTTTATTATGTAAAACATCATGCAAACTAAAGCCTGGTGATATTTGCCAATTGTTTTTTTATAACCCTGCACATCTGCACTGCACGTACGGAGGTTTCATATTGTTTCCTTAACATTGAGAACGTGAGTGGGGTGACGTTCCTCCTCTCTGGAGCAGGTCACTGTGTCTCCGAACTCTCCTGACCAATGAGCACATTTTGTCCATGAAACTATTTATGATAATAAAATGTAGTTAATCACAAGACATGACTCGTCCATTCAAATTTCAGAATGAAACCTGAGTTAGAAAATCACTCAAAGTAATATTTGTTTCAGTGATAGCACGAGAGCACAGTCCCCATGACCTTGGGATATGACGTCATTCCCTGGTCAGATTCCTGTTAATTTTCTATTTTTCCTTTGAACAAATGCAGTGAGTATCTGCTGAGAAGGGATCTTTACCATTTGTGTTTCATCACACCATCACATTAATTTGTTATTTGTTCTTATAAAAGAGGACACATATTTACACTTTTTACTGTTTTCACTGTTTACTCTGGGTCACTTTTCACTCCCCCACCTGCACAAGTGTCCACTCAGAATCTACTAAGTGCCTTGCAGTGCCTGCCCTGTCCATCCACACTCCTATCTCCTCCCCATTCCCTCTCCCTGTTCCCTCTGATAATGAGCAAAGCTTTGCACTCAGTCCAAAATTTCCTTTTGCTGTTTGCCACTATATTTTCTCAGTTATTGACCTTTTTGTATTATAATCCACAGATGGGTGACACCAGCCAATATCTTTCACTTTTTGACATATTTCACTGGCATAAGCACCTCAAGGCCCACCTTTGGTCCCTAAGGGCACTAGTTCACCTTTTTAATAGCTGTGTAGTATTCCATTGTGTGTGGACCCACATTATTTATTTATTCACTCCACTGTGCATAGAAATTGGGTTGGAGCCATGGCCAGCAAGAATGGTCAGTGCTGCTGTGAACACAGGTGTGCATGGTGCATCAGAGAGTCTGCACATCTGGGACAAATACCTGCAGAGGTTGGTCCAACCTGTGGTTGTTCTGTTTTCATTGTCTGAAGACATCTCCAAGCTGTTTTCCCAGCAGAGGTGAGAGGCCCTTTCTCTCTGTCCCTCACCTCCTTGCTGTGTCCAGTCTCCAGCTTGGTCCCTTCTCACAGGTGACAATACATTACAGTTTGGATTTCTATTTTCCTTATTATTAGTGCAGTTGAACAATTTGGAATGGATTAAAATCTGCATTGACAAGGGATTAAAATACCAGAAAGCACACCTGGGTACTGCCCACTGCACATTCACCCCACAGATGAACTTGGGGACACATCACCAAGGACCAGGGAACAAGGGCACTTAAGAACATGTGACCCCCACTCACTACAGAGATTCTGTGTCTCAGATGATGCCATCCCCAAAATGGGCCACTGCACTGGGAGAAAACTGTGCACATCACACCCCTGACAAAGCAAGTGTCCAAAATACACAAAACCTACAATCCCAGCACAGAAAGAGACACCCCAATCCAATGCGGCCTCTGACCCACAGAGACATTTTCTAGGAGAAACGCTCAGTGGCCCTGCAGAGTCATTTACAGATTTTATTCAGGGTCTAAACCTTCCCTGCTCCGGAGCTTGTCTTCATGTCTGAAGTGACGTGAACGTGCTTCCACCAAGGCACAGGTGCTAGTGTGCGCGACTTTCAATCTCTCACCTCCTCTGTGCTTCTTTATCATTTCATCATGCGAGAATAATCGATCCCGAATTGGTTCTGCCGGGTCATTTCCTGCGGCTCTGACGGTGGCAAACTGGTCCTTCCCATCCCGCCCGCCCGCTGCCCCCTGTCCCCCCAGGGTCTCCGGGGTGACGTGCACCTGAGTCTGTGCTCTGAGCCGCACCCGCGGGCGCCAGGGTGGACGCTGCGCGCCAGGACGGCGGGAGGGACGGACACACCCTTGTGGGCCGAGACACGACCCAGTCTCTGCGGCCACGCGGGTTCCCCGAGACCCCGCAGGCAGCGCCCCAACTCCTGCCCTGCAGGCTGAGCCCCGCCCCTGGGCAGGGCAGGGTCACGGTCCAGGCTGAGGGCAGACAGGGTCGCTGCGTCCGTCCCCCAAACATGCCCGCGGGGATCCCCGGAGTTGGGAGAAGCGCCAGGCGCCCTCCTGGCCACGGTCTCGGCCCGTCCCCTGGGCAGCGCGTGTCCCTCCCCGCGGCCTCGGCCAGCCCCGGGCTCCGCGCAGACCCCCCTGACCCCCGCCTGCCCTCGGGGCCGCGTCCGCCCCGCGGAGCCCTTGGGGCGCAAATACCCACGTTTCAGCCAAAGGCGCACAAGATGGGGATTTTCTGGACTGTCCTGCGCGTGCAACAAGTCAGAATCGCAGGCACCGGAGGGGCCGGCGGGAGCGTCGGGACAGCGAGAGATGTCGGGACCCCCGCAACTCGCGCTTCGGGGAACTGTTTCTGCCATTCTGGCCCCGGTCCAGGCCAACACACTGACAAGTGAGATAGCACAGTCTCAGTTACAAGCCCCGCTTTACTCAGGTTTCCCTCTAACTCTCACATCCTCATTTCCAGATAGAATTTTCTCTTAAAGTTATTGCTTTGCCAGAAACTTATATTCTCATATTTTTCCTTGAAGTTTGTTCTGTAAGTTAATACAGTCTTTCACAAAACCCTTCCCCAAGTGAAGCTCATAGCCCGAAATCTATGCCATGTTAAAAAAAATGTGATGAAGGGCCTCCCCGGTTGTGCAGCTGTTGAGCGCTGGACTGGGAAGCTGCCCGTGGCCTCTGCAGTGCCAGTTCGATCCCCAGATGCCAGGTGAGGGTCCCACATGGCACACAGAACTCTCCTGCTGCGCCCACTGTTCCCCTCAGCAGTGTACTTCATCAGTCTGCCTGCTCTGCTCCCCGCTCTGGCTCTGGTAAATCCTCACACCCTCCCGCGCTTCTGACTGTACCCAGTGCTTGTATAAATAAATAAATAAACCTTTAATAAAAATGTGATGTTGTTTGCAAGAAGTCACACATTTCAGACTCAGAAAGAAGTCAGAACTCAGAGGTCACCAACAGTTACTAACAGTGACAAGATGCAAGTTATTTTCTCCCAGGAGCACCGGTCACAGGACCCGGGCACTCGCTTCCCCCTCAGCGTGTGTCTCCACTGAGGCCTGTCCTTCTGGTGAGCAGGAGGACAGCTGAATGTGTGCTCCCACCCTCATGATTCCTGATGGGGCGTCTTCCTCTAAGAGACATTCATGTTTCTGCTCAAAGTTTGCGTAGCAACTACACTTGCCATGAATCTGCCTGAGGTGGGAGTTGGACGCAGACCAGGGAATAGGAGTCTGGGGCTGAAATCTGTCATGGACGTGACTGTTACTTTCTGTGACGTCTGACTTGATCCTATCACACTGTACTCCTGTGATGCAGTGTTCTTTTTTTAAAGTAGATGAATTATTTTTTAGTCAGTACTTCAAAATTTAATGTTAAGACCTTTGATTTTGTTGTGTTCATTTTCAGGTTCTCTGAGTTTTCCAAATTGTATCTTGATTTCTCTACCTGGTTTTCAACTTGACATTATTTTAGATAACACTTAAGTTCACTATGTTTCTACTTCACGAACCATGCTATCTTTTTTATATGATGTAAAACTTTATAAAGTAGAACACTGCAATATTTATGAATTTTTATTCTGCTGAAGCTTCTGTGCTATAAACCCTGAGGCCTCATGACTGTTTACCCACCCAGAGAACAAGAGCTGGGGGGATGCTCCTCGCTCAAGCATTTTCTCTGGAGCAGGTCACCGGGTCTCCAAATGCTCCTGAGGGATCATAACATACTCCCTCCAGAAAATGCTTCTTTTAAAAAATGTATGTGAATGACCAGACTGACTCCATTCAGATTTCAGAATAAAATCTGTGTTGGAAAATCACTCGAGTTAATAATCTTTCCAATGAAAGACCTTGATCTTATGTTTCTCCTCCCGGGACTTCATCAATCTCTGCTCACTTTCTTTACATACTTTCTGTCTTTCCTTTGAAGAAAACTCTAAACTTTGTTGAGAAGAGGATCTGAATTCAGGAGTGGGTAACATGGGATCATGTTAATTAACAATTGCCACTTAAAGGAAACGCTCATTGTCACATCTCTGTTCTCTTATTGCGGGCTGCATCTCTGCCCCTGTGTGTGTGCGCATCTCCCTCACACTCCAGGGAACACCCACATGAATACCCACTTGTTTCCACTCCTTATCCCTCTCCTATCCCCAGTCTCGACTGGTAACAGTGAATTTATTCACTAGTGCAAACAGGTTTTGCTGAATTTTGTAGTGCCAGTTTTCTGTATTTTCTTTTATATAAAGATTGATTTATGCATACAAGAAGTGGGGCACAGGCCAGTGTTGTGGGGGATGAGATGATTCATCAGAGACAGAGTGGAGAACAGAACAGGTGCACTGAGTGAAATAAACTGATGAGGGGAGCAGCAGAGGAGGCAGGAGAGGTCTTCTGTGCCCTGTGGGTAGCTCCCTGGCTAGGGATCGAACTCGTACTGCAGTGGCTGTGGCTAGCTTCATAGGTTGCATCTTAACCACTTGGGCTAACAGAGAGGCCTGGTATTCAGTATTTTCTATCCCACAGATGAGTGAGACCATCTGCTGTCTATCTTTCACTATCTGTTTTTTTTTTCACTTAACAAGATAACTTAAAGTTCTACTCACCTTGTCCCAAACATATGATTTGATTATTTTAATTACTGTGTACAATTCCACTGACTCTGGTCCCACAATTAATTTATTCACTCCTCTGTTGAAAGCCCTTGGGCTGGTTCTGCAATGGTGCATGGTGCTGTTGTGACACCAGTGCACATGAGTGTCTCTGTATTGTAGAGTTTTCACATTCTGGGATAAAAACTTACAAAGGGATTGCTAGTTCCTATGGGATTTCCATTTTTATTTATTTAGGACATCTCCAAACCATTTTCCTAGAGGCTTTACCTACTTACATTCCCACCAACAGAGGTGAAAGTTCCTTACTCTCCACATCCACACAACATCAGTTGTGTTCAGTCTTTTTGATTGGCCCATTCTCATAGGGGTGGGTGACAAGTCATTGCAGTTTTAGTTTGTGTTCCCCTTATTATTAGAGTTACTGAACAATATTATTTGGATTAAAGATTTGAATGTGACAAAGCCATAAATACTTGAGGAACTATGCCACCCTACTGCACATCCACCCCCAGATGAACTTGGGGACACATCTCCAAGACCCCAAGGACAAGAGAAATGAGCATGTAGGAACAAATGTGCCCCATCACACTAGAGAGTTCATAAACCACTATAAAAAGAGGCCCCTGCACTGGGAAAAAATATGTGCACATCATGCATCTGACATGGGGCTGGTTTTCATTCACATAAGTTATGTCACAGCCCAACAACAAAAAGCAGACACCCCAATCAAGAAGTGGGTAAGAAACCAACATAGATATTTCCAAGGAGGACACCCAGTTTCCCTGCAGAATTGTCGGCAGATGATATTGGGTTTCTAAACCATGCCTGCTCCTGAACTTTGCTGCATGTGCTGACACTGGCTGACCTTGAATGTGTTTTGTTAAATCCCCAGAGAATACCACATCTTACATGGAATAGCAGTAGTCTAATTCATAATTTTTTATAATTATATAATATAAACTAATAATGATGCATTAGTTCTGTCATACTGTTTCCTTGTGATTTTGAGTGATGCAAATTATGGAGTTTTATTTCATCACATCTAGTATATACTTTACAACATTTTCATTTTACTACACAGATTGTACATGCACACCTGAGTCTGTTCCCTGATACAATATGAAAGCTTGGTAAATATCTACTGAAGTCTCCAAAATTATCTTTGCATCTGTGAGACATGACAACGAACCTACCTGGCTTTGGATGTTTGAAAAACAATTGGCATAGTTGGCAGGATATGACTCCGAGAGCAGACATACCAAGTGGTATCTACAAATGGGGTGAAAGACAACATCAGAATTGCTGGAGACAGGTGGTGGCCAAAGTCCAAGAAGAGCTAAAGATGCTGCAGGAGCACAGAAGGTGGACAAGGTCTGGGAGATGGAGGACAAGCACTGGGAAACATCTCGGACCTTGTGGGAAGGAGAAGAAAACCCTGCAAGGCCCAGCCCACCATACCCCTGAGGCAGCAGACTTGTCAGGAAAAAAAGGGGACCCCTCCATCATCCGTAGCTTGCCCAGTGACAAGGATGACACTGTCTGACTTGCGCAAACAATCCTGCCAGAAGGCAGAGAACTTTGGGACCTGGGGTGGACAGAATAATTTGCCCACCACAGAAAATGAAGTGCAAAGGATGGACCTGTCATCCTTGTTGGCTTAAAGCAAACTTATCTGCTGCCCGGCACTCCCAGGGCCACAGGGTGGCTGTGCCAGGCACTAGGGAGAGGTGAAAAAATCCTGAAGGGGTGTATTGTAGGGTTTATGAGGTAAAAGTCAGGGTTTTTGCCCCCTCCTGTCATTAGCCTCTGTGGCTGGCACCCAAAGTCTTGTACATGTGCATGTGAGTGTGGACATCGAGGCCCAAAGAATTTTGGGTATGTGCTTATGTAAACCAAGGGATGAGGCGGTATAAGGGCAGTGTCACTCTGAATTCCAAAGCATTTCACACAGTGAAGGCCACCCACAAAAGGCCTCTTACCATGTATTTGAAGACACAATAGTCATGACATCAAACCCCAGGAATCTCAAACCATGAAGTACCATCCACCAGAACCACTCCAACTGCAATGGCCCTCTCTTTGTGAAGATAAAGGAAACACTCACCAGCAGTAGCTATTCAGATTCAATGAGACGTGTAGATGCTGAGAACGGACCATTAAAATATAAACCAAAGCACACACTGGGAAACATCTCGGACCTTGTGGGAAGGAGAAGAAAACCCTGCAAGGCCTAGCCCACCATACCCCTGAGGCAGCAGACTTGTCAGGAAAAAAAGGGGACCCCTCCATCATCCGTAGCTTGCCCAGTGACAAGGATGACACTGTCTGAATTGCACAAACAATCCTGCCAGAAGGCAGAGAACTTTGGGACCTGGGGTGGACAGAATAATTTGTGATGACAGGTAAATTTGTAAATTTGGTAAATTTGTGATGACAGGAACCATTTCTACTTCAGAAGATTGTTTTCTTCCCATCTATCATTCAGTTATGTTGAATTTCTTTTTGTCTTCCTTCCCGCTTTCCTTTCTCCTTTAGTTCCATCCTACTTTATTTCCCTTCCTCTTTCCCCAACCTCTTCACAACCGCCTCTGCAGGTTTCCCCGTGAGGGAGCACAGGGGATGATGGTGACTTTGCAGTTCCCTGTGGACATGGCTATGATAACAGGGCCACACCTGGGCCCCCATGGCCACTCACTGGATACTGATGGAGCCTGAGGAGGGTGAAACACTGTCCTGCTTGTGGAGTCTCCTGTGACCCCCTGGCTGTGCTGATGACTCAGGGGCCTCATTACTGGGGACACCATTAAGAAGTCCATGGGTACAAGGGATAACTGGTCCCCTCAGGGTGAGGTCCCTGAGGAAGGGGTCCTGGGGATGATGGCAGGGCCTGGGAGGCAGTAGGAGAAGGAGATAGTGAGCCCTGTGGCCTGTCTGCTGGAGTCTGTGAGCCAGAGGCCTGGACCCCAGACACTAGAGGCCAGCACAGCAGAGGGCAGCAGGTGACCGAGACATCAAGTCAGGTTTGCTTTTCCTCCTGTCTCTGTGAGGGCGAGAATTTTGTGGGAAACAAACTTCTGGGACAGCGGGTGCGTCACGCCAGACTGAGGTGTCTGTCAAATAATTTTAAAAAGTAAGTTTTTTTAAATCTTAAATTTTTAATTTACTGACATTCCATTTAACCCATACATCAAAATGTTGGCATTTTAACATGAAATATTTGTTATTGTGTGTGTTTCCAATGGTGACTTTGTTTCTTTATTGAGGTAACACTGTTTTATAACACAGTATCACTTCAAAATGCATATTGTATTTCAGGAGAACAGTAGCTAGACTATTCATCTTATAAATAAAAACTAATAAATTATAAAGGTGGATTATGGTTCAGTTTCAGAATGCCATTTTGTTCTGGGATAATCTTAATTTAAGATGTTCCACAGATTATTATCTTTTATGCATTTATTATTTTATAATATTCTGACCTAGGGTATATAGGGCAATTATTGTTTCATAAGTAATTTTTTAACATTTAGCACTCTGAGTTGAAAGTATATAATGTTACATGAAATCTTATTTAATGGAAGTATTTAGAGGGCAGTGGGGAAAATCTGAAAGGAAATTTAAAATACTGCTAATTGTTTAGGTATGCATCCTCATCCCTAAAATATTATGACAATAAATGGAGTCAGACAGAAATTCATGACTTTTTCATGTTATCTGTTTTTTTATTTTTTTTTAATTTTACACTAACATTTTACAATGCATTTTTTTTATTTTAAACAATATTTGCTTTCCCCCACTCCCTCATGTTGAGTCCCCATAGAATTTCCTTTCCCAAGGGACCGTGCACCATCACCTCAGACCCCTGTGCTCCTCCCTCCTTCTCTCTGATCCCTCTCCCTCCTCCTCCCCTGCAGGATGTCTCTGATTTATAATTTTCTGATTTTGCCTTGTTGTGTTTTTTTATGAATTATTTATTTATTTATACAAGCACTAGGTACAGTCAGAAGTGCGGGAGAGTGAGAGAATTCACCAGAGCCAGAGCAGAGAACAGAGCAGGCAGAAGGACTGAGGGACACTGCTGAGGGGAGCAGCGGGCGGCAGGAGAGGTCTGCGCCATGTGGGACCCTTGCTTGCAGCCGGGGATCGAACCGGTGCTGCAGAGGCTGTGGGCAGCTTCACAGACCAGCACTCAACCGCCAAGCCACTGGGGAGGCCCATTTTACTGTGTTTTGTACTGTTATTATTATGTCTTACTGTGTTGGATTACACTTATTTTCATATGTTGAACCATACTTGTGTCCCTGGAATGAATCCCACTTGATCGTGGTGTACTATCCCTTTGAAGCATTGCTGGATTATGTTGGCAGTATTTTGTTGAGGTATTTTACATCAGTGTTCATTAGGGAGATTGACCTGTAATATTCTTTGTTTGTGCTGTTTTGTTTGGTTTTGGTATTAGTACAATGTTGGCTTCATAGGACATATTTGGTAGTATTCCTTCTTTTTCAATTTTTTGAAATAGTTTGTGTAGGATAGACACTAATTCACTGCAGAACATTTGGTAGAATTCATTTGTGAAGCTGTCTGGGGCTGGACTTTTGTCTTTGGGGAGTGCTTTGATTACTGACTCAGAGACCATACTTGCGGACCTGTGCTTTTTCCCAGTGGTTCTCTGAGAAATGGAGGAGGTGCAGAGGGGAGTACCTCAACATAGAGACTCTTATTCAAGCTGGGTGTTCTGTCTGCCCCATGAAAACCAGGCTCTGTGCCCACAACTATATGGATCCCATGCCCTGAATTCTGTGCTGTAGGTCTCCGCTCCAGGGCTATCAGATCCAAAACGCTTTCTGTCACTCTGCAGTGCCTGCTGCTATGGCACGTCCCTCATCCTGGATCCTGCACCTAGCTCTAAGTTCCAGAATGGGGATCTTGCTCCATGCCTTATTTCCCTTCTTAGCCCCGTTTTCATGGCCCATCCTTTCTCAGAGCCTGAGAGTGTTTTTGGGATCCCTGGTTTCCAACTATCAGGATGTTGGTGATTTTGCTCTGGTCGCTAGGTGGCGCCAGAGATCTTTCTTTCCTAGTGTCCTTGGGTCTGGGGAAGAGTGGGGGTGTCGTGGAGCACCTCAGCAGCGTGGGAGTGCCGTGTCTTCCCTGTACCCACCATCGTGGGGATCCCACACCCTGAATTTTGTGTCCCGTTTCTCAGTTTTGAAGCCCTCAGATACAGGCTGCGTGAGCAAGTGACGCTCTGTAGCTCCAGCCCGGGAAGGAGATGGAGCTGCTGTGCCTCAGAGAGTTGGCAATTGACTTGGGGACCGTGAATGTGATGAAGCAGAGGTCCGAGAAGGACTGGCACCTCAGTAAGAATTACATGGGGTGTGGAGGTGCCGGTCCAGGGTGGTGATGAGGACAATGAGCCCGTTCCCCAGCAGGGTGCACAGGTAGACCAGGGAGAAGAGCAGCGGATGCAAGAAGCCCATGGTCCCCTGCGTAGGGAACCCCAGGAGGACGAATTCTGTCATGGCCGTGATATTGGTCACTCCTGGAGCCGTCATCTGTGTAAAAATATTGAGCAGAATACAAAATATGTGAAACCTTCCAGTCTAAGTCTAGATGACACCTACAAGGACAGTCACAGGCATGTGCCAGAAGCCACTCTCAGGGTGTAGAGTGGAGAGGCTGAACATGGGATTATGCTCTGATTGATCTCATAGCCTGACTGACAGCCCCTCCCCACCACCTCAATTTTGCTTTCCCACCTCCTGCCCAGGCCCCAGCGTCTCAGCCCAGCACACCTCCCAGAGGTTATCCAGGGCACAACCCCAGAGGACAAGTGACCATGCCCAGCCCCTCCCCAACCTGGAGAGCCTGTCTGTGCTCCTCCCGCAAAGCCCTGGTCTGGGGAGGCCCCACAGTGACGGGTGTGCAGGGAGATGGGATGTGCGGGTCCCCGTTTTCCTGCTCCCCGGGACACAACACTGTCCTGGAACTGGATGATGTGGGCTCGGCATCCCCGTGTGGGGTGTCCTGATGCTTCCTCTGTCAGATTCCTGCCCCTGTGGCCTCCCTGCTGACTCCTGGTCCATCCCCTCGTCTCATCATCTCCCTGCCCCTGACACCCCACATCTGAAGACCCAGAGACCATGTTTCCCGCAGAGTATCCTCCTGGGTCACACCCACATGTCCCTCCTGCAGGATGGGCTCATCCACCCTGGGTCCCTCCCGGCCCCTCTGTCCCCCTCAGACTCATGCACATCTGTGCAGGGAGGAGGCCGCTCCGGGGCTGAGCCAGATGGTCTGTGCATGTGGCTGTCCCTGCTGGTCCCAGGGCCCTGGGTCCCCCCGGATGCGGGTTTGTTCCTTCCCCCAGGCCTGTGTGTGAGTGGGGATGTCTGGACACGAGGCAGCCCTGCCCTCACTCCTCCCCGACAATCTCATCTCCCCCACCCCCCCACCCCTGGTGGGATGACTGATGGGAGGCCCTGGTGAGGCAGGATTTTTAGGAGATTGTGCTGCTATAGAATTATTGTATGGGACTAGAGGAACAACTTTTGCTAATTTAATGGAAACAAGAAAACAAATTCAGAAGCTGCTGTTTTGTGCCCCTTGCCAAAACCTTTTCAGTGATTTAAAATAATATTTATGTTGATAATATAATATTTTATATAGCTGTGTTGCTGTGTGGAGTCAGGTAAAATGTTCACATCCATGATAGACTGATTTCTACACGTCACTATCACTTCAATGTGAAAGAAAAAAAAGATCAATATTTATCGCCTTAAAAATTTATGAATATCTCACTCACAATTGTGTCATATTCTGGGGATGAATATGTGAAGCTTTCCCTTTTAAACTACTAGTGTGAATTTTGACTTCCTCTTAAGGTTCTTCCTCACTGTTCCTAAATAGCTCTCATATGTGTGATATTTAACATGTGATACACTTTCATCTCAGTATCCTTAATGCCGAAATACATGGTTATGAACAATAATTGTCAGATAGACCATAATTAAAATATTATATAACCACAAATATATTAAAAACCTAAGCTGAAGAAGTCTTTTAGTTGAAGAAAAGTAAAATATATATATATATTATATATTTCCCTCTTTGAAATTCATCCCAGATAATATGGCACTGTGAAATTGAACTGTGAGTTTTATTTTTTTTAAATAATAAATTTTATTTTTATATTCCCCCATACAATTGCAAACCCCCCATTCTAACGCCAGTCCCTCCCCTCCCACCCCCACTCCCAAAAAGTGTCTCTGGTTCATAGTTTTTTGTTGATTTTGATTTTCACTTTCTTATAGTTATTCATTTTCCTGGTCCCTTATTTAAGTTTTCTAGATTCCTGCTATGAGTGAGACCATCCGGTATTTTTCTTTTTCTTTTGGCTTATTTCGCTGAGCATGATCCCTAACAGTGGCATCCATGTTGCTGCAAATTGCATGTGTTTATCTTTTTTGAATGCTGAGTAATATTCCATGGTATATATATACCACATCTTCTTGATCCAGTCATATATTTTGGGCATTTGGGCTGTTTCCAAAGCTTAGCTATTGTAAATAGTGCTTCTATAAACATAGGGGTGCAGGTGTTCTTTGGAATTGATGTTTCTGTGTCCTTTGGGTAAATACCTAGGAGTGGAATTGCTGGATCATATGAAAGCTCTATGTTTAGTAGGTCCAGAAATCTCCACACAGCTCTCCATAGTGGTTGGACCAGTTTGCACTCCCACCAACAGTGTGGAAGAGTTCCTTTTTCTCCACATCCTCGCCAAAATTTGCTGTTGCTAGTTTTTTTTTTTTTTAATATGTGCCATTCTCACTGGTGTAAGATGGTATCTCATGGTAGTTTTGATTTGCATTTCCCTGATTACAAGTGATGTTGAACATTTTTCATATGTCTGTTGGCCATTTGCATTTCCTCTTCAGAGAAGTTTCTTTTTAGCTCTTCTGCCCATTTTTTGACTGGATTATTTTCTTTGTTGTTGCTGAGTCTCATCAGCTCTTTGCAGATTTTTGTGATCAGTCCTTTATCATTAGTGTTGGGTGCAAAAATGTTCTCCCAGTTGGTGGGGTTTCTCTTTGTTTTGTTATTGTCTCTATTGCTGTGCAGAAGCTCTTTAATTTGATGTAGTCCCAGCTGTTTATCTTTGTCTTCACTATGGCTGCTTTGGGTGATGTGTCTGTAAAGATGTCTTTGATGTGCAAATCCCGTAGTGTTTCGCCTATATTTACTTCTATGTATTTTATGGTTTCAGGTCTTATGTCTAGTTCTTTAATCCATTTTGAGTTGATTTTTATGTATGGTGTGAGGTAGTGGTCAAGCTTCATTCTTTTGCATGGAGCAACCCAGTTTTCCCAGCACCATTTATTGAAAAAACCTTCTTTGCTCCATTGCATAGTCTTTGCTCCTTTGTCAAAGATTAGTTGACCATAAATCTGTGGGTTTATTTCTGGATTTTCTATTTGATTCCATTGGTCTGTATGTCTATTCTTGTTCCACTATCATGCAGTTTTGATGATTATGGCTTTGTAGTATAGTTTGAAGTCTGGGAGGGTGATGCCTCCATTTCCTTCTTTTTTTTTCACTAGAGCTTTGACTATTTGGGGTTTTTTTGTGATTCCATATGAATTTCATCAATAATTGTTCTATTTCTTTGAAGAATGACATTGAAATTTTGATTGGAATAGCCTTGAATCTGTATATTGCTTTTGGTAGGATGGCCATTTTAATAATGTTTATTCTTCCAATCCATGAGCAGGGAATGCTTTTCCATTTCTTTGTGTCTTCTTCTATTTCTTTTAACAGTGTTTTATCATTTTCTTTGTATAGGTCCTTTACCTCTTTTGTTAGATTTATTCCCAAATATTTGATTTTTCTTGTTTCAATAATAAAATTGATTTTTTTTTATTTCATCTTCTTCAGATTTATTGTTTGTGTATAGGAAGACTTTTGCGTGTTGATTTTGTATCTGCCACTTACCTGAATTGATTGATGAGTTGAAGTAGTTTTTCTGTGGAGTTTTTAGGTTTCTCTATGCATATTATCATATCATCTGCAAATAGTGATAGTTTGACTTCTTCTTTTCCTATTTGGATTCCTTGTATGTCTTTCTCTTGTCTTAATGCTCTGGCTAGGACTTCCAGTATTATATTGAAAAGCAGTGGTGAGAGTGGATATCTTGTCTTGTTCAGATCTTAATGGAATTGCTTTCAGCTTTTCACCATTGAGAATGATACTGGCTGTTGGCTTGTCATAGTTGGCCTTTATGATGTTGAGGTATGTTCCTGTATCCCAAGAATTTCAAGGGCTTTTCTCATGAATGGGTGTTGCACTTTGTCAAAGCTTTCTCAGAATCTATTGATATTATCATATGGTTTTTATATTTCTTTTTGTTGATGTGTTGGATAACGTTGATTGATTTTCAGATGTTAAACCATTCTTGTGTCCCTGGAATGAATCCTACTTGGTCGTGGTGAATTATCTTATGGATACATTGTTGGATTCTGATAGCTAACATTTTACTGAGGATTTTTGCATCAGTGTTCGTTAGGGAGATTGGCCTGTAGTTTTCCTTTTTTGTGTTGTCCTTGTTTGGTTTTGGTATTAGTGTAATGTTGGCTTCATAGAAGGTGTTTGGTATTATCCCTTCTTCTCCATTTTTTGGAAGATTTTGTGAAGGATAGGCACTAATTTGTCTCTGAAAGTTTGGTAGAATTCATTTGTAAATCCATCAGGTCCTGGCTTTTGTTTTTTGGGAAGGTTATGATTACCATTTCAATTTCGCTGCTTGTATTGGTCTGTTTAGGTGTTCTATTTCTTCTTTATCTAGCTTTGGTGTGATTGTAGAGTTGTAGGAATTGTCCATCTCCTCTAGATTGTTGAACTTGTTTCCATATAAGTTCATAGTAGTTACTGATTTCTTTTGATTTCTGCTGTGTCCTGTTGTGATTTCTCCTCTTTCATTGATGATCCTATTTATTTGTGCTTTCTCCTTTTTTCCATTGTGAGCCTGGCTATGGTTTTGTCTATTTATTGATTTTTTCAAAGAACCAGCTCTTGGTTTCATTGATCTTTTGGATTGTTTTTTTA
>NW_023601851.1:12014815-12049677 GCF_014898055.3 Talpa occidentalis | reverse complement strand
CATCTAACCATATTACACTATTTAAATCCATAAAAAAGGTCTTTTCCAAGAACTTTCCAACATGAAAAGCCACTCTAATCATGAGACCAAGACCCCAGTAAAGCCACCATGCACAGAAGCCCAAAATCTATCTCATTTATTAAGGTAAAGGCAAAATACTTAACAAAAATAACTATGCAAGCTGAAATGCAGAGTTACAGGTATTGAGAGTGGAACAAATCTTGTAAATAATATTTAAGTGACACGAAGACACACATTTCAAAAGATCCAGGTTCCACCCATTAAATTTCACATCTGTTCAGTTTTTCCTTATCTGTCCACCTCACAAACTCCCACCCATTGCCACCTGCCTCCACCCCTGCTCCATCACTGTCCTGCAAAAGCGCGCAGTGGGTGACGGTGACTTTCCAGCTCCCTTTGGACGTGGCACATGTGGCTTTTAAGGACGGACAGATTTTAAGGCTTTTAAGGAAACAAAAGCAAAAACCAGGATTATATCAGAGCAAGAGCATGAAGTCTGCTGGGCCACACCCTTTTCCCCTGTGGCCGGTCAGTAGAGGGTGATGGAGATTGGCAAGGAGTAAAAATTGACCTGTCCTCACAGGGGTAAAAACTAACAAAATCGCCTCTGACACACTCAGTGCACTAATTGCTCACTGAATGTGCTACAGGACGACCCAATTAATACAGTCAAGTAAACACACACTTTCCCTCTGGAGGAAGGTCCCTGAGGGCTGGTATCTGGACAGTGTCCAACACGCGGACACCAGCTCCAGAGCTCAAATAGCCCAGCCCTGAGGCCCTGCTCTGTCCATGAGGTGGCGCAGGACGGAGTGCAACATCCTGTGAGTGCTCAGAGGCTCCCCACGAGCCCCGACCATGGAGTGAGAGGCCGGGACGCCCTCTGTCCCACCATGGGGACAACCTCAGGACAGAGACTCGTCACGGCAGCTGGAAACGCCCCCCTCAGACTGCAGGTATTCTGTTTGTAAACAGTTTTCAGAATAGAAATCGTTCAGACTTGCAAATTTTAGATTTCAAGGTTCATTGTAGATTAGAGAAAGCACATCATCCAAAAGAGTCATTTCATAAATAATGAAAACTATTGCTTCTAGAGTTGCACAACTTCTCAACGTTGCACTGCCGTATCATCCTGAGGTTAAGAGTCAATGACAGAGTATAACATTTTTTAATTGAAAAATCCAAATATTATGAATTTTAATAGCATCATCATATTAGTAGATTTTAATATATGATGCATATGACTTCATAACTATGATCTGGGCACTCAGTGCAAAGAGTCAAACAATTGATGCAATTAAATTGGAATTAAAAAACTCAAAATCAAATAAAAAATACTTATAGTTAAAAATCAGAATGTTAAGCCATTTTGTTCTGAAATATTGCAACAGATATAAGAGACAAGTGGAAATTCAAAAACTTTTTAAAGCAACATGATCACCACTTCATGGCTCTAACACTAACGGGAGGGTGGCACGGACGTCTGCTACTTTTGGACATGGAATTGGGATTTTTCCCCTACTGATCACTCAAGGATTGTTAGTGATATTAAAATGAAAAACACAATATTTTAACAATACCTGGAGAGAGATGTATCAAAAATTATTTCATCATTATAAATAGTATTTTAAATCATTCCTAAGATGTCCACATGTATGACCACCTGGTATTTTCATTTATCTTCTAGTTTTTAATAAATTACTTGGCATTTTATGTACACTGATGTATAGCCACAATTTTATTCCCCACATTCCTCTTAAAAGTCCTGCCTCCCCAGGGCCTGCACCTCCATCACCCCACAGAGGGGAGAGAGGATGAGATTGGGGGGGAGGAAAGAGGGCAGTGCTGCCCCGTGTCCAGACATCCCCACTCACGCATGGGCCAGGGGGGAGGAAAAAACCCTTACCCGGGGGACCCGGGTCTCTGGAACTGGCAGGGACAGCCACACGCACAGACCGTCCAGCTCAGCTCTGGAGGGACCTCCTCCCTGCACAGACGTGCATGAGTCTGAGGGGGATAGAGGGGCCGGGAGGGACCTGGGGTGGTCGAGCCCATCCTGTAGGAGGGACATGTGTGTGTGACCCAGGAGGAGACTCTGCGGGAAACGTGGTCTCTGGGTCCTCAACTGTGGGGAGTCAGGGGCAGGGAGATGAGGGGATGGACCAGGAGGCAGCAGTGAGGCCTCAGGGGCAGGAATCTGACAGAGGAGGCATCAGGACATGCCACACTGGGACGCCAAGCCCAGATCATTCAGTTCCAGGACAGTGTTGGGTCCCAGGGAGCAGGAAAACAGGGATCCACACACTCCATCTCCCTGCACACCTGTCACTGTGGGGCCTCCTCAGACAGGGCTGTGCTGGAGGAGCAGGGACAGGCTCTCCAGGGTGGGGAGGGCCTGGCATGGTCAATTGTCCTCTGGGGCTGTTCCCTGGACAACCTCTGGGAGATATGCTGGGCGGAGATGCTGGGACCTGGGCAGGAGGCAGGAGAGCGGGGCTGGGGCGGTGGGGAGGGACAGTCAGTTGGGCTATGAGATCAACCAGAGCAGAATCCTATGATCACCAAAATGTCCCTCCTTCCCAACCCCAGATCCAGTGTGATAAAGGCACGTTTCTGGAGCTGATCGCAAAAAGCTCAACAGAGAGCAAGAGACATGGAGCTGCTTCACTCCACAACCTCAGAGTGACCGCTGAGACACGCCTGTGACTGTACGTGTAGGTGTCATGTTTTATTCAGGTCGATTTTTTTACACAGATGATGGCTCCAGGGGTGACAAATCTCACAGCCGTGACAGAGTTTATCCTCCTGGGATTCCCCACCCAGGGGACCATGGGCTTCTTGCACCCGCTGCTCTTCTCCCTGGTCTACCTGTGTGCCCTGCTGGGGAACGTGCTCATCGTCCTCATCACCACCCTAGACCGGCACCTCCACACCCCCATGTACTTCTTCCTGAGGAGTCTGTCCTTCTTGGACCTCTGCCTCATCTCAGCCACGGTCCCCAAGTCCATTGCCAACTCTCTGAGGCACAGCAGCTCTATCTCCTTCCCGGGCTGTGTCGTCCAGGTCTTCATGGTGATGGTTTCAGGAGCTACAGAGCTTCACCTGCTCACGGTGATGAGCCTTGACCGCTATGCTGCCATCTGCCACCCCCTGCACTATGACATCATCATGAGCAGGGACAGGTGTGTGCAGCTGACAGCTGCGTCCTGGCTGGGTGGGGGTCTCTATGCTGTGATGCACACAGCTGGAACCTTCTCCTTGTCCTACTGTGGGTACAACATTGTCCACCAGTTCTTCTGTGACATCCCCCAGTTATTGGCTATTTCCTGCTCGGGAAATTTAATGAATGAACTTGTCCCTATTGCCATCGGTGTGGTGTTGGATTTCTGCTATTTCATATTCATCGTCATTTCCTATGTCCACATCTTCTCTGCCGTCAGGAAGATCCCATCCACAGAAGGGAAGGCCAAAGTCTACTCCACCTGCCTTCCGCACCTGCTTGTTGTGGTGCTGTTTCTCTCCACTGCATTCTTTGATTATCTGAAGCCAACCTCAGGTACCCCGTCCATGTCTGACCTGGTCATTTCTATGTTCTACACGATGGTACCCCCCACCTTTAATCCCGTCATATACAGTTTGAGGAACCAAGCCATGAAGTCAGCCATGGGGAGACTGATGAAGGGGAGACTCACCAAAATGTGATAGAGAAGATTAATTCATAACTCCATTATGAGACATTTATTTTAAATTTCACATTATTGTCCCCTTTATAGTCTTATAATTTCATATAATTCTATTGTACAATTTAAATATATATGCTCATTTTTAAAATATATTTAAGATCACTTCATATATTCTTCTGCTCATTCACTCAATTAGCATTGATTGTTCCTCTTTTTAACACTTAGTTGCACTTTGATATTCTCTGTACAATGAAGGTCACCTAACTTCAGCATATATCTGCTGTTTTCCATTTCCATGCTCTTGGCCGAGGGGCGATTGTTGGGTTTCATCTCAGTCATCAGCAGAAGTTCTCTCACTGGGGCAGCATCTCCAGTCTCTAAGGCACTTCCCCTTTCATGTTACTGACTCTCGTGGTCACATGAGGGATCAGGAGCTATTGGTGGGTCAGAGGCCCCTGTACTTGGTGAGTGAGGCCTTCATCACATAAAGAAGGCCTGATGGCCCAAGTTGGAAACAGTGGTCACGACCTTCTGTGGGCAAGGACCCACACATGATGGGGTAGAGACCCTCCTCGAGGCTCTGGTGTGGATGTCACCGGCTTTTACCATAAACACAGCACAGAGTGGACACCAGAAATAAGACAGTGGCTGTGAAAGCTGTTAATTTCATGTGCAGTATAATTACTAAAATTTACTAAAATAAAGTGAGTAGGGTTTTTCAAGAAACAATAAAGGAACTTTGGAAGCTATAATGGTAAAAAAAAAATGCTAGCTGGTGGACTAAGCAATATTCTAATATTTCCAGAGGTAGATAAGGAAGGGCGCTCACAACATCACACCACACTTTCCTCGTGTGTTTATCCCCATATATTTAATTTCCTAGAATTTCTGGGATTTTGAGGACAATGTCCTTATGGCCACATTATTATGGGATCTCCGAGTGTTTGCGTTTCCATGTGGAGTAGTCCAAACGAGAAAACTCATCAGATTTATGTATCATAAGTAACACTATCATTTAGTGTAGATGCAAATACAAAGAATTTGAAGAAGATTTAAAATTGGGAAGTGAAATGCCCAAGTGTATGGCTGCTGTGTGGCCTCAGCTCTTCTCTGCTGACTGCATCAACCCCTGCTTGCCCATCTGTGATGTCCAATGTTTGAAAATTTCACACCAAAATATTTCATGATAATATGCAGTTCCAAGTGGATATCAGATATTTAACTCATTCTCAGATATTCACGCTCTGAGCGTGCTAATCAGGCTGGTCTTGCCTTCAGCCCAGGCGAGTCCCATGTGTGCACAATGTCATATTGGAGGTAGCTAGGAACAGTTAAATGATGGCAAAAACTCGATATATAAACTTCTAGGTTGACAACTTGCTACTATTATTTTAAATCATTGGCATTTTTATTTTTTTCTGATGATAGATAACATTCTCAATATTAATTATAGTTACTGTCATAGTTTACAGGTCAATAAAAGTTATGGGCTATCAAAAGAAGAAGGTTATGGAATATAATGAGAATTCAATGCACATACTGAATGAAGAAGCTGAATCAGACTATTATAAACATATCCTGAGACTATTCATTGCCTAAATTTTGTCAGTTTTGTGTAACATAATTAAAATTTTAAAAATAATAAAACATTAACTGTCTCTAGGTTGTATGAATTTAAACATAAAGCACAATTAAAACTGTTGTGGACAATGTAATATACACTAAGAAAAAAAGATTCCACTGAAAAAAGCAAATTAAAATAATAAGCCACTTCAGTGTAGTTGAAAGCTTAAAAATCAACACACAGGGCCTCCACTGTGGCGCAGCGGTTGAACGCTGGGCTATGAAGCTGCCCACAGTCTCTGCAGCACCTGTTCAATCCCCGGCCGCCGATGAGGGTCCCACAAGGCACAAAGACTTCTCCTGCTGACCGCTGCTCCCCTCAGCAGTGTACTTCGTCAGTCTGCCTGTTCTGTTCTCCACTCTGGCTCTGGTGAATTTTCTCACCCTCCTGTGCTTCTGACTGTACTCACTGCTTGTATAAATAAATAAATCTAAAAAAAAAAAGAATTCGAATATTTAAAATTGGGAAGTGAAATACCCAAGTGTGTGGCTGCTGTCTAGCCTCAACTCTTGTATGCTGACTGCATCAACCCCTGCTTTCCCATCTGTGACGTCCAATGTTTGAATTTTTCACACCAAAATATTTCATGATAAAATGTAATTCCAATTGGATATCAGAAATTTAACTCATTCTCAGACATTCATGCTCTGAGGGTGCTAATCAGGCTGATCTTGCCTTTCAGCCCAGGTGAGTCCCATGTGTGCACAATGTCAGATTGGAGGCAGCCAGGAATAGTTAAAAAGATGGCAAAAGCTCGATATATAAACTTCTAGGTTGACAACTTTCTACTGTTCTTTTAAATCATTGGCATTTTTATTTATCAACTGATATATAACTTTCTTTATACTTTCTTAATACTTAATTCTTGATACTGTCATAGCTTGCTGGTCAATAAAATATATGGAATATAATAAGAATAGGTTATGGGATGCAATGGGAATTCAAAACATGTATTGAATGAAGAAGCTGATTCAGACTATTATAAATTTATACTAAGACTATTCATACTAAGACTTATAAATTTAAACTAAGACTATAGTAAGACTATTCATTTTGTCAATTTTGTATAACAGAATTGAATTTTTTAAATTAATAAAACATTAACTGTCTCTAAGTTGTATGGCTTTAAACATTTAAGCACAATTAAATTAGTTGTGGAAGTATAATACACACTAAGAACACTTAAGATTCCACTATAAAAACAAATGAAATCAATAAGCCACTTCAGTGTAGCTAGATTACAAAATCAACACACAAAAATCAATTGCCTTCTTATACCCAAAAATTGAACTAGAAGAGAAGTGAAGAAAACAATCCCACTTACAACCATGAAGACTAAGTACCATGGAGAAGACACAATTAAGGATGTGAAAATACAAGAAAAGGGTAAGGCATTGTTAAAAGAAATAGAAAAGAAAAATAAATGGAAAGATATTCCCTGCTCTGGGCTTGGAAGAATCAACATTACCAAATGCCCATCTCACCCAAAGCAGTTTACAGATTCAATGCAACCCCAATAAGGACTTCAATGGCATTCTCCAAGGACATAAAACAAATGTTACAGAAATGCATATTCAACAACCAAAAATCCTGGCAAAAATGAGGAAGCATGGTGGAGGCAGCACACTTCCAGACTCCAGGCCATACACTAAAGCTCTAATACTTAAAGCAGCATGGCACTGGGACAAGAAATAGACACAAAGACCTCTGGAATATAGAGGTCAGTCTGAGGAACCAAGCCATGAAGTCAGCTGTGGGGAGACTGATGAAAGGGCAACTCAGCAAAATTTAACAGAGAAGTTGACGTCATGACTCCATTAGGAGACACATATTGTAAGTATTCACATTATATTCCTCGGCTGCTCTGGGAGGCCCAGTGAGGCCCATGGGACCCTGTGCCTGGTGGACACTGTGGCTGGAGCCCCGCGGCACAGAGTTGACTGAGGTGCGCTCAGACGCCCAGGGGTCCACCCCTGCACCCCAACAGGAGTCCCCGCAGATGAACACATCACAGCCCCGGTGCGGGGTGTCGCGCAGAGGGTGAAGCTCTGTCTGGGCAAGCGCAGCCTGCCCAGTGTGGCCCCCCGAGGGTGTTGGGGTGAGCGAGAGCACCCCCTGCACCACCTCCTCAAGCCTCCCCTGGACCTTTTTTGCCTCTCCCTGAGCAGCATCACCCCGGCCATCGGGAACCCAGGCTGGGAGGTGCCTCCGTGCTCCTTTGAGTCTGTTTCTTTGGGGCTGTGCTGAACACCCCTTTTATTCATGCTGTGGTGCGTCCCAGACGTGGCTCAATGTAGAGAAATATAAACCAGTGTCTAAGTGACCAAAATATCATTTTCATTAAGTATTTTTAGGCAATATGGCTGTTTAGCACGATAAATCTCTTGATGTAATAACATTTCTGGACTCTTAGGGACTTAGAGAATGATGTCTCAAGGAAAGGTAATATATTGAACATAAATATAGTTTCTTTGCTGATTTAAAGAAAATAGCTAAAAATCAGGAAATATTTTCTTTAAATAAATGAAGTATGATCTGTCAACAAAATGAATCTAACTGATCAAATGGAGGAAGGTATTTGCAAATTATATATTTGATAAGACATAATTACCAAAACTAAGAAAAACTCATACACCCAGTAGCAAAGCCTCAACAATCAGACTAAAAAACAGGCAGACAATCTGAAAAGACATGGCCACAGGCCCTTGAGAAAGTGCTTGACATCACTCATCCCCAGGGAACACAGTCAAATCACAAGACAACAAGGCATGTCATCTGGGAGTCAGGGGATGTGGGGAGAAGGGAGCGCCTGGGCACTGCTGGTGAGGGTACAGATGAGTGCCCTCATGTGGAAAGCTGTGGAGGTTTCTTTTAAAAATTAAGAACATAGGGCCTCCCAGGTGGCGCAGTGGTTGAGCGCTGGGTTGTGAAACTTCCCGCGGCCTCTGTGGCACTGGTTCGAACCCCAGCTTCTCCCGGCCACCAGAGGAGTGTCCCACATGGTGTGCAGACCACTCCTGTCGCCCTCTGCTCCCCTCAGCAGTGTACTTCGGTCCTTCTGCCTGCTCTGCTCCCCGCTCTGGCTCTGGTGAATTCTCTCACCCTCCCGTGCTTCAGATTGTACCCAGTGCATGTATAAACAAAACAAAAAAAAACAAATAAACAAATACATAAATAAAAACATGCCTCTATAAAAAATAAATCTTAAAAAAATAAATAAAAATTAAGAACATAAATGTTATATGACCCAGTTATTCCACTCTAAAGATACACACATATTGGGCCTCCCCGGTGGCGCAGCGGTTGAGCGCTGGGTTGCAGAGCTGCCAGCGTCCTCTGTGGCGCCAGTTCGATCCCCAGCTGTTCCCCGGCCACCAGAGGAGGGTCCCACATGGCGCGCAGACCTCTCCTGCCGCCCACTGCTCCCCTCAGCAGTGTACTTCGGTCCTTCTGCCTGCTCTGCTCCCCGCTCTGGCTCTGGTGAATTCTCTCACCCTCCCGCACTTCTGATTGTACCCAGTGCATGTATAAACAAACAAACAAACAAATAAATAAATAAATAAATAAAAGTAAAAAAAAAATAAATAAAGATACACACATATTGGACAATAAAGAGACACAAACCCCCATGTCAGTGCAACAAACAAATGAAATAAATAGTAGAAAAATCCACAAAAAAATGAGAGCTTTTCTTTGAAAGATAAGATAGGCAAGCCCTTAGTGAGACCAAGGAGAAAAAGACAGGAGCTGAATAAACTAAAAAAATAAAATAAGGTATTGGAGAAACATGGCGGCGAGGAGACACTGTGAGTAAGATCTCCCATTAAAAAAAAAAGTTAATAGGGAGGAAAAGCGGAAGGTCCCAGTGAGAAATGGGACACGGAAGATTAACGGACGACTCCAGCAAACTACCCGAAGAAGAAAGTTGCCATAAAATAGGACTAGAAGGGAGGAAAGCACAGAACCCTTCTCCCCTCCCCCACCCTCAAAGTCGGCACTCTCCGACCAACAGAAAGGAGGAAAAAAACAAACTAATATGACCAACAAGAACAAACTACGCATCAAGTGGGACTGTGAGTGGAAAGGAACTATTTCAGCCACCACACCCCATGAACTGGAGCTGTGTAGAACCCTGCAGGATTTGCCAGGGAGGTGAGCAAATGGCTCCGGGCGCCATTAGAGAACAACAAAGACTCTGGAGACCTGCACACAGCCCCGGGCCGGCCAGTAAGCTTGCACGGAAAAGTGGCGCGCTAGAAAAGCAAACGTGGATCGCGGCTGCCCAGGTACCCGCGCCTGTGACCTAGGCTTGCAGGGAGATGCACGGAGTCCCTCACTGAGGTGAAAGTCCCTCACTGAGAAATCAGAAACCAGGTGCCTGGACACGGGAGCGGGGTTCAAATGGTGCCATTCCTGCGGCTACCGAACTGGGCTACAGCCCATGTCCTGGACCTGAGGGCTTTGGAACTGAGACCCAGGGCACAAAATTTGGGGTGTGGGTCCTCCATGTCAGTGGGGCACAAGGCAGACACAGCAAACCAAAGCCGTTGAGGTTTTCCCTACCATTCCCACTCTGTTCCCTGTACCACGGGGTGAAAAAAACAGCTCCCCAAGAACATTAGAAGAGATCTCTGGAGCCACCTAGTGACCAGAAAAAAGTCACTAACACCCCATAGAACAGGGACCTTTCTTCAGAAAAGACTGCTTGAAACCGGCAGAAGCAGCCCGTGGCCAGCTGGGAAGTTAGCTCACCCAGGCCCCTTCAGACCAGCAGTCTGAGCCCACAGGGGGAGCGGGCACCACGGCCGGGGCAGACCGGGCTTGCAGAAGAGTGTGCCTGAGACCAGAAGCTCAGGGAATGTGTCCCACATCGCCATTTTAGAACAGAGACATTTCTTCAGTAAAGACTGCCTGCAGAAGTCTCCCTCAGGAGCCAGACGTAAGCGGGGAAGCTCACCCACGCCAGGCTCCTTCTAGCCTGCAGTCTAAACCCAGAGGGGGAGCGGGAACCCACCGCCAGGGCAGACCTAAGGCACAGGGGAGTGTGTCCTCACATCAGCATTTTAGAACAGGGACCTTTCTTCAGTAAAGACTGCTTGAAACTGACAGATGGCTCCTGGAGGAGCCAGAGGGGAGCGGAGAAGCTCACCCAAGATGCCGGCCAGTCCCAGCAACACAGTGTCCCAGAGAATATGGCAAATTAGAAAACAGACAGTAGGGAGTAGAAGAACGACACACAAACTAACAACTCCTCAGGAAAAAAAAGCACACCACAAAAAGAAAACCACCCCCCAGATTGCAAAGACAGTAACTTGGAATAACTTCTGAGCCTTCCAGAAAGAGAATTTAAAATTGTCGTGATTAAAAAAATGACAGAACTCATAAAGAAAAACAATGATCAGAAGAAGGAAATTGAGTCCGTAAAGAGGGAAAACAATGGTCAGAAGAATGAAATTGAGTCCCTAAAGAGGGAAGCAAAAGAAACGCAGGAGATCAAAAAATTAATGGAGGAACTAATGAACTCTGGGAAAAAATATGAAAGCAGAATAGATGAAATGGAAGAACGAATAAGTACTCTTGAAGACACATAAATAAAAAGAATAAAAAGAACCAAAACAGAAAAGGGAAGAGAAGCACGAAGGAAAAAGAACGAAGTAAGACTTCGGGAACAATCTGACTCCATGAGGAAAGGAAATATAAGAGTTATAGGAATGCCAGAAGGAGAGGAAAGAGATGTAGAAACAGATAAAATATTCAAAGAGATAATTGAAGAGAACATCCCAAATGTGAAGAAGGAGCTGAAAATTAATAAACAAGAAGCAAGAAGAACACCAACATCCACGACAAAAGGAAAAATACAGCAAGACACATAATAATAAAGCTCACAAGAATCCAGGACAAAGACAAAATAATGAAGCTGACAAGAGGGAAGAAACAGATAACATTCAAAGGAAAACCAATTAGGCTGACATCAGACTTCTCTGAAGAAACATTATGGGCAAGGAGAGAGTGGAGGGACATAGTCAACAGACTCCAAGAAAACAGATGACAACCAAGAATACTCTATCCCACAAAGCTCTCCTTCCTCTATGAAATAAGAATAAGGACCTTCCCAGATAAACAGAAACTCTGGAATTTCATTACGACTAAACCCCACTCCAAAAAATACTACAAGGAATCCTAAAGCCAGAACCTCAGAGAGACGAATAACAATGAAAGAAGGCAAAACAAAAGTTATTAAAGAATAAATCAATAAAATCAAAGGAAAGCCAAACACAATGGCTAATATAGATGCTAACATATCAATATTAATTCTAAATGTAAATGGACTAAAATCTTCAATAAAAAGACACAGAGTGGCAGCCTGGATTAAGAAATAAAACCCAAAATTTTGCTGTATCCAGGAAACACATTTAGCTACAAAATATAAAAATAGACTCAAAGTTATAGGATGGAAAACAATCCTACAAGCAAATGGAACAAAAAAGAAAGCAGTAACAGCTATACTTATATCAGATAAAACAAACTTCATACTCAAAAATGTAAAAAGAGACCCCAACAGTCACTACATTATGATCAAGGGGACAATAATTCAAGAAGAAATAACACTCATTACCATATACTCACCAAACGAAGGAGCACCAAAATATATCAGACAACTGTTGTCATCTCTGAAAATAGACATCAGAGAAAACACATACATAGAGGGAGACTTCAACACACCACTATCAACAATGGATAGATCAACAAGACAAAAAATAAGTAAAGAAACTAAAGCTCTAAATAAGGACCTAGAGCATCTGGGCTTAGCAGATATCTATAGAACACTAAACCCCTAAAAAACGGAGTACACATTTTTCTCAAGTGCACACGGATCATTCTCCAGGATCGATCATATACTGGGGCACAAGAAAAACATCAACAGATACAAAAAGATTGAAATCATACCAACCATCTTTTCTGACCATGAAGGCATCAAACTAGAAATAAACCATAAAAAGAAGGCAAGGAACTATCCTACCTCATGGAGATTAAAAACCACACTACTGGAAGACCACTGGACTAACGAGGAGATGAAAGAAGAAATTAAAAAATTCTTTGAATTGAATGACAAGGGGGACACCAATATCCTAAATGTATGGGATGCAGCAAAAGCAGTAATAAGAGGAAAATATATAGCAATAGAAGCTCACATCAAAAAAGAAGAAAGAACTCAAAGAAACAACCTAATCTCGAAGCTCAGAGATCTAGAAAAAGAACAACAAAAAAACCCAAAACCAATAGAAGAAAAGAAATAATAAAAACCAAAGCAAAAATAAATGAAATTGAAACTAAAAAAACAATCCAAAAGATCAATGAAACCAAGAGCTGGTTCTTTGAAAAAATCAATAAAATAGACAAACCCATAGCCAGGCTCACAATGGAAAAAAGGGAGAAAGCACAAATAAATAGGATCATCAATGAAAGAGGAGAAATCACAACAGACACAGCAGAAATCAAAAGAATAATCAGTAACTACTATGAACAGTTATATGGAAACAAGTTCAACAATCTAGAGGAGATGGACAAATTCCTACAACTCTACAATCACACAAAGCTAGATAAAGAAGAAATAGAACACCTAAACAGACCAATTACAAGCAGCGAAATTGAAATGGTAATCATAAACCTTCCCAAAACAAAAGCCCAGGACCTGATGGATTTACAAATGAATTCTACCAAACTTTCAGAGACAAATTAGTGCCTATCCTTCACAAAATCTTCCAAAAAATGGAGAAGGAAGGGATAATACCAAACACCTTCTATGAAGCCAACATTACACTAATACCAAAACCAAACAAGGACAACACAAAAAAGGAAAACTACAGGCCAATCTCCCTAACGAACACTGATGCAAAAATCCTCAGTAAAATGTTAGCTATCAGAATCCAACAATGTATCCATAAGATAATTCACCACGACCAAGTAGGATTCATTCCAGGGACACAAGAATGGTTTAACATCTGAAAATCAATCAACGTTATCCAACACATCAACAAAAAGAAATATAAAAACCATATGATAATATCAATAGATTCTGAGAAAGCTTTGACAAAGTGCAACACCCATTCATGAGAAAAGCCCTTGAAATTCTTGGGATACAAGGAACATACCTCAACATCATAAAGGCCAACTATGACAAGCCAACAGCCAGTATCATTCTCAATGGTGAAAAGCTGAAAGCAATTCCATTAAGATCTGGAACAAGACAAGGATATCCACTCTCACCACTGCTTTTCAATATAATACTGGAAGTCCTAGCCAGAGCATTAAGACAAGAGAAAGACATACAAGGAATCCAAATAGGAAAAGAAGAAGTCAAACTATCACTATTTGCAGATGATATGATAATATGCATAGAGAAACCTAAAAACTCCACAGAAAAACTAATTCAACTCATCAATCAATTCAGGTAAGTGGCAGATACAAAATCAACACGCAAAAGTCTTCCTATACACAAACAATAAATCTGAAGAAGATGAAATAAAAAAAAATCAATTTTATTATTGAAACAAGAAAAATCAAATATTTGGGAATAAATCTAACAAAAGAGGTAAAGGACCTATACAAAGAAAATGATAAAACACTGTTAAAAGAAATAGAAGAAGACACAAAGAAATGGAAAAGCATTCCCTGCTCATGGATTGGAAGAATAAACATTATTAAAATGGCCATCCTACCAAAAGCAATATACAGATTCAAGGCTATTCCAATCAAAATTTCAATGTCATTCTTCAAAGAAATAGAACAATTATTGATGAAATTCATATGGAATCACAAAAAACCCCAAATAGTCAAAGCTCTAGTGAAAAAAAAAGAAGGAAATGGAGGCATCACCCTCCCAGACTTCAAACTATACTACAAAGCCATAATCATCAAAACTGCATGATAGTGGAACAAGAATAGACATACAGACCAATGGAATCAAATAGAAAATCCAGAAATAAACCCACAGATTTATGGTCAACTAATCTTTGACAAAGGAGCAAAGACTATGCAATGGAGCAAAGAAGGTTTTTTCAATAAATGGTGCTGGGAAAACTGGGTTGCTCCATGCAAAAGAATGAAGCTTGACCACTACCTCACACCATACATAAAAATCAACTCAAAATGGATTAAAGAACTAGACATAAGACCTGAAACCATAAAATACATAGAAGGAAATATAGGTGAAACACTACGTGATTTGCACATCAAAGACATCTTTACAGACACATCACCCAAAGCAGCCATAGTGAAGACAAAGATAAACAGCTGGGACTACATCAAATTAAAGAGCTTCTGCACAGCAATAGAGACAATAACAAAAACAAAGAGAAACCCCACCAACTGGGAGAACATTTTTGCACCCAACACTAATGATAAAGGACTGATCACAAAAATCTGCAAAGAGCTGATGAGACTCAGCAACAACAAAGAAAATAATCCAGTCAAAAAATGGGCAGAAGAGCTAAAAAGAAACTTCTCTGAAGAGGAAATGCAAATGGCCAACAGACATATGAAAAAATGTTCAACATCACTTGTAATCAGGGAAATGCAAATCAAAACTACCATGAGATACCATCTTACACCAGTGAGAATGGCACATATTAAAAAAAAAAAAACTAGCAACAGCAAATTTTGGCGAGGATGTGGAGAAAAAGGAACTCTTCCACACTGTTGGTGGGAGTGCAAACTGGTCCAACCACTATGGAGAGCTGTGTGGAGATTTCTGGACCTACTAAACATAGAGCTTTCATATGATCCAGCAATTCCACTCCTAGGTATTTACCCAAAGGACACAGAAACATCAATTCCAAAGAACACCTGCACCCCTATGTTTATAGAAGCACTATTTACAATAGCTAAGCTTTGGAAACAGCCCAAATGCCCAAAATATATGACTGGATCAAGAAGATGTGGTATATATATACCATGGAATATTACTCAGCATTCAAAAAAGATAAACACATGCAATTTGCAGCAACATGGATGCCACTGTTAGGGATCATGCTCAGCGAAATAAGCCAAAAAGAAAAAGAAAAATACCGGATGGTCTCACTCATAGCAGGAATCTAGAAAACTTAAATAAGGGACCAGGAAAATGAATAACTATAAGAAAGTGAAAATCAAAATCAACAAAAAACTATGAACCAGAGACACTTTTTGGGGAGTGGGGGGTGGGAGGGGAGGGATTGGCGTTAGAATGGGGGGTTTGCAATTGTATGGGGGAATATAAAAATAAAATTTATTATTTAAAAAAAATAAAACTCACAGTTCAATTTCACAGTGCCATATTATCTGGGATGAATTTCAAAGAGGGAAATATATATATATATATATATATATATATTTTACTTTTCTTCAACTAAAAGACTTCTTCAGCTTAGGTTTTTAATATATTTGTGGTTATATAATATTTTAATTATGGTCTATCTGACAATTATTGTTCATAGCCATGTATTTCGGCATTAAGGACACTGAGATGAAAGTGTATCACATGTTAAATATCACACATATGAGAGCTATTTAGGAACAGTGAGGAAGAACCTTAAGAGGAAGTCAAAATTCACACTAGTAGTTTAAAAGGGAAAGCTTCACATATTCATCCCCAGAATATGACACAATTGTGAGTGAGATATTCATAAATTTTTAAGGCGATAAATATTGATCTTTTTTTTCTTTCACATTGAAGTGATAGTGACGTGTAGAAATCAGTCTATCATGGATGTGAACATTTTACCTGACTCCACACAGCAACACAGCTATATAAAATATTATATTATCAACATAAATATTATTTTAAATCACTGAAAAGGTTTTGGCAAGGGGCACAAAACAGCAGCTTCTGAATTTGTTTTCTTGTTTCCATTAAATTAGCAAAAGTTGTTCCTCTAGTCCCATACAATAATTCTATAGCAGCACAATCTCCTAAAAATCCTGCCTCACCAGGGCCTCCCATCCGTCATCCCACCAGGGGTGGGGGGGTGGGGGAGATGAGATTGTCGGGGAGGAGTGAGGGCAGGGCTGCCTCGTGTCCAGACATCCCCACTCACACACAGGCCTGGGGGAAGGAACAAACCCGCATCCGGGGGACCCAGGGCCCTGGGACCAGCAGGGACAGCCACATGCACAGACCATCTGGCTCAGCCCCGGAGCGGCCTCCTCCCTGCACAGATGTGCATGAGTCTGAGGGGGACAGAGGGGCCGGGAGGGACCCAGGGTGGATGAGCCCATCCTGCAGGAGGGACATGTGGGTGTGACCCAGGAGGATACTCTGCGGGAAACATGGTCTCTGGGTCTTCAGATGTGGGGTGTCAGGGGCAGGGAGATGATGAGACGAGGGGATGGACCAGGAGTCAGCAGGGAGGCCACAGGGGCAGGAATCTGACAGAGGAAGCATCAGGACACCCCACACGGGGATGCCGAGCCCACATCATCCAGTTCCAGGACAGTGTTGTGTCCCGGGGAGCAGGAAAACGGGGACCCGCACATCCCATCTCCCTGCACACCCGTCACTGTGGGGCCTCCCCAGACCAGGGCTTTGCGGGAGGAGCACAGACAGGCTCTCCAGGTTGGGGAGGGGCTGGGCATGGTCACTTGTCCTCTGGGGTTGTGCCCTGGATAACCTCTGGGAGGTGTGCTGGGCTGAGACGCTGGGGCCTGGGCAGGAGGTGGGAAAGCAAAATTGAGGTGGTGGGGAGGGGCTGTCAGTCAGGCTATGAGATCAATCAGAGCATAATCCCATGTTCAGCCTCTCCACTCTACACCCTGAGAGTGGCTTCTGGCACATGCCTGTGACTGTCCTTGTAGGTGTCATCTAGACTTAGACTGGAAGGTTTCACATATTTTGTATTCTGCTCAATATTTTTACACAGATGACGGCTCCAGGAGTGACCAATATCACGGCCGTGACAGAATTCGTCCTCCTGGGGTTCCCTACGCAGGGGACCATGGGCTTCTTGCATCCGCTGCTCTTCTCCCTGGTCTACCTGTGCACCCTGCTGGGGAACGGGCTCATTGTCCTCATCACCACCCTGGACCGGCACCTCCACACCCCCATGTAATTCTTACTGAGGTGCCAGTCCTTCTCGGACCTCTGCTTCATCACATTCACGGTCCCCAAGTCAATTGCCAACTCTCTGAGGCACAGCAGCTCCATCTCCTTCCCGGGCTGGAGCTACAGAGCGTCACTTGCTCACGCAGCCTGTATCTGAGGGCTTCAAAACTGAGAAACGGGACACAAAATTCAGGGTGTGGGATCCCCACGATGGTGGGTACAGGGAAGACACGGCACTCCCACGCTGCTGAGGTGCTCCACGACACCCCCACTCTTCCCCAGACCCAAGGACACTAGGAAAGAAAGATCTCTGGCGCCACCTAGCGACCAGAGCAAAATCACCAACATCCTGATAGTTGGAAACCAGGGATCCCAAAAACACTCTCAGGCTCTGAGAAAGGATGGGCCATGAAAACGGGGCTAAGAAGGGAAATAAGGCATGGAGCAAGATCCCCATTCTGGAACTTAGAGCTAGGTGCAGGATCCAGGATGAGGGACGTGCCATAGCAGCAGGCACTGCAGAGTGACAGAAAGCGTTTTGGATCTGATAGCCCTGGAGCGGAGACCTACAGCACAGAATTCAGGGCATGGGATCCATATAGTTGTGGGCACAGAGCCTGGTTTTCATGGGGCAGACAGAGCACCCAGCTTGAATAAGAGTCTCTGTGTTGAGGTACTCCCCTCTGCACCTCCTCCATTTCTCAGAGAACCACTGGGAAAAAGCACAGGTCCGCAAGTATGGTCTCTGAGTCAGTAATCAAAGCACTCCCCAAAGACAAAAGTCCAGCCCCAGACAGCTTCACAAATGAATTCTACCAAATGTTCTGCAGTGAATTAGTGTCTATCCTACACAAACTATTTCAAAAAATTGAAAAAGAAGGAATACTACCAAATATGTCCTATGAAGCCAACATTGTACTAATACCAAAACCAAACAAAACAGCACAAACAAAGAATATTACAGGTCAATCTCCCTAATGAACACTGATGTAAAATACCTCAACAAAATACTGCCAACATAATCCAGCAATGCTTCAAAGGGATAGTACACCACGATCAAGTGGGATTCATTCCAGGGACACAAGTATGGTTCAACATATGAAAATAAGTGTAATCCAACACAGTAAGACATAATAATAACAGTACAAAACACAGTAAAATGGGCCTCCCCAGTGGCTTGGCGGTTGAGTGCTGGTCTGTGAAGCTGCCCACAGCCTCTGCAGCACCGGTTCGATCCCCGGCTGCAAGCAAGGGTCCCACATGGCGCAGACCTCTCCTGCCGCCCGCTGCTCCCCTCAGCAGTGTCCCTCAGTCCTTCTGCCTGCTCTGTTCTCTGCTCTGGCTCTGGTGAATTCTCTCACTCTCCCGCACTTCTTACTGTACCTAGTGCTTGTATAAATAAATAAATAATTCATAAAAAAACACAACAAGGCAAAATCAGAAAATTATAAATCAGAGACATCCTGCAGGGGAGGAGGAGGGAGAGGGATCAGAGAGAAGGAGGGAGGAGCACAGGGGTCTGAGGTGATGGTGCACGGTCCCTTGGGAAAGGAAATTCTATGGGGACTCAACATGAGGGAGTGGGGGAAAGCAAATATTGTTTAAAATAAAAAAAATGCATTGTAAAATGTTAGTGTAAAATTAAAAAAAAATAAAAAAACAGATAACATGAAAAAGTCATGAATTTCTGTCTGACTCCATTTATTGTCATAATATTTTAGGGATGAGGATGCATACCTAAACAATTAGCAGTATTTTAAATTTCCTTTCAGATTTTCCCCACTGCCCTCTAAATACTTCCATTAAATAAGATTTCATGTAACATTATATACTTTCAACTCAGAGTGCTAAATGTTAAAAAATTACTTATGAAACAATAATTGCCCTATATACCCTAGGTCAGAATATTATAAAATAATAAATGCATAAAAGATAATAATCTGTGGAACATCTTAAATTAAGATTATCCCAGAACAAAATGGCATTCTGAAACTGAACCATAATCCACCTTTATAATTTATTAGTTTTTATTTATAAGATGAATAGTCTAGCTACTGTTCTCCTGAAATACAATATGCATTTTGAAGTGATACTGTGTTATAAAACAGTGTTACCTCAATAAAGAAACAAAGTCACCATTGGAAACACACACAATAACAAATATTTCATGTTAAAATGCCAACATTTTGATGTATGGGTTAAATGGAATGTCAGTAAATTAAAAATTTAAGATTTAAAAAAACTTACTTTTTAAAATTATTTGACAGACACCTCAGTCTGGCGTGACGCACCCGCTGTCCCAGAAGTTTGTTTCCCACAAAATTCTCGCCCTCACAGAGACAGGAGGAAAAGCAAACCTGACTTGATGTCTCGGTCACCTGCTGCCCTCTGCTGTGCTGGCCTCTAGTGTCTGGGGTCCAGGCCTCTGGCTCACAGACTCCAGCAGACAGGCCACAGGGCTCACTATCTCCTTCTCCTACTGCCTCCCAGGCCCTGCCATCATCCCCAGGACCCCTTCCTCAGGGACCTCACCCTGAGGGGACCAGTTATCCCTTGTACCCATGGACTTCTTAATGGTGTCCCCAGTAATGAGCCCCCTGAGTCATCAGCACAGCCAGGGGGTCACAGGAGACTCCACAAGCAGGACAGTGTTTCACCCTCCTCAGGCTCCATCAGTATCCAGTGAGTGGCCATGGGGGCCCAGGTGTGGCCCTGTTATCATAGCCATGTCCACAGGGAACTGCAAAGTCACCATCATCCCCTGTGCTCCCTCACGGGGAAACCTGCAGAGGCGGTTGTGAAGAGGTTGGGGAAAGAGGAAGGGAAATAAAGTAGGATGGAACTAAAGGAGAAAGGAAAGCGGGAAGGAAGACAAAAAGAAATTCAACATAACTGAATGATAGATGGGAAGAAAACAATCTTCTGAAGTAGAAATGGTTCCTGTCATCACAAATTTACCAAATTTACAAATTTACCTGTCATCACAAATTATTCTGTCCACCCCAGGTCCCAAAGTTCTCTGCCTTCTGGCAGGATTGTTTGTGCAATTCAGACAGTGTCATCCTTGTCACTGGGCAAGCTACGGATGATGGAGGGTCCCCTTTTTTTCCTGACAAGTCTGCTGCCTCAGGGGTATGGTGGGCTGGGCCTTGCAGGGTTTTCTTCTCCTTCCCACAAGGTCCGAGATGTTTCCCAGTGTGTGCTTTGGTTTATATTTTAATGGTCCGTTCTCAGCATCTACACGTCTCATTGAATCTGAATAGCTACTGCTGGTGAGTGTTTCCTTTATCTTCACAAAGAGAGGGCCATTGCAGTTGGAGTGGTTCTGGTGGATGGTACTTCATGGTTTGAGATTCCTGGGGTTTGATGTCATGACTATTGTGTCTTCAAATACATGGTAAGAGGCCTTTTGTGGGTGGCCTTCACTGTGTGAAATGCTTTGGAATTCAGAGTGACACTGCCCTTATACCGCCTCATCCCTTGGTTTACATAAGCACATACCCAAAATTCTTTGGGCCTCGATGTCCACACTCACATGCACATGTACAAGACTTTGGGTGCCAGCCACAGAGGCTAATGACAGGAGGGGGCAAAAACCCTGACTTTTACCTCATAAACCCTACAATACACCCCTTCAGGATTTTTTCACCTCTCCCTAGTGCCTGGCACAGCCACCCTGTGGCCCTGGGAGTGCCGGGCAGCAGATAAGTTTGCTTTAAGCCAACAAGGATGACAGGTCCATCCTTTGCACTTCATTTTCTGTGGTGGGCAAATTATTCTGTCCACCCCAGGTCCCAAAGTTCTCTGCCTTCTGGCAGGATTGTTTGCGCAAGTCAGACAGTGTCATCCTTGTCACTGGGCAAGCTACGGATGATGGAGGGGTCCCCTTTTTTTCCTGACAAGTCTGCTGCCTCAGGGGTATGGTGGGCTGGGCCTTGCAGGGTTTTCTTCTCCTTCCCACAAGGTCCGAGATGTTTCCCAGTGCTTGTCCTCCATCTCCCAGACCTTGTCCACCTTCTGTGCTCCTGCAGCATCTTTAGCTCTTCTTGGACTTTGGCCACCACCTGTCTCCAGCAATTCTGATGTTGTCTTTCACCCCATTTGTAGATACCACTTGGTATGTCTGCTCTCGGAGTCATATCCTGCCAACTATGCCAATTGTTTTTCAAACATCCAAAGCCAGGTAGGTTCGTTGTCATGTCTCACAGATGCAAAGATAATTTTGGAGACTTCAGTAGATATTTACCAAGCTTTCATATTGTATCAGGGAACAGACTCAGGTGTGCATGTACAATCTGTGTAGTAAAATGAAAATGTTGTAAAGTATATACTAGATGTGATGAAATAAAACTCCATAATTTGCATCACTCAAAATCACAAGGAAACAGTATGACAGAACTAATGCATCATTATTAGTTTATATTATATAATTATAAAAAATTATGAATTAGACTACTGCTATTCCATGTAAGATGTGGTATTCTCTGGGGATTTAACAAAACACATTCAAGGTCAGCCAGTGTCAGCACATGCAGGCAAAGTTCAGGAGCAGGCATGGTTTAGAAACCCAATATCATCTGCCGACAATTCTGCAGGGAAACTGGGTGTCCTCCTTGGAAATATCTATGTTGGTTTCTTACCCACTTCTTGATTGGGGTGTCTGCTTTTTGTTGTTGGGCTGTGACATAACTTATGTGAATGAAAACCAGCCCCATGTCAGATGCATGATGTGCACATATTTTTTCCCAGTGCAGGGGCCTCTTTTTATAGTGGTTTATGAACTCTCTAGTGTGATGGGGCACATTTGTTCCTACATGCTCATTTCTCTTGTCCTTGGGGTCTTGGAGATGTGTCCCCAAGTTCATCTGGGGGTGGATGTGCAGTAGGGTGGCATAGTTCCTCAAGTATTTATGGCTTTGTCACATTCAAATCTTTAATCCAAATAATATTGTTCAGTAACTCTAATAATAAGGGGAACACAAACTAAAACTGCAATGACTTGTCACCCACCCCTATGAGAATGGGCCAATCAAAAAGACTGAACACAACTGATGTTGTGTGGATGTGGAGAGTAAGGAACTTTCACCTCTGTTGGTGGGAATGTAAGTAGGTAAAGCCTCTAGGAAAATGGTTTGGAGATGTCCTAAATAAATAAAAATGGAAATCCCATAGGAACTAGCAATCCCTTTGTAAGTTTTTATCCCAGAATGTGAAAACTCTACAATACAGAGACACTCATGTGCACTGGTGTCACAACAGCACCATGCACCATTGCAGAACCAGCCCAAGGGCTTTCAACAGAGGAGTGAATAAATTAATTGTGGGACCAGAGTCAGTGGAATTGTACACAGTAATTAAAATAATCAAATCATATGTTTGGGACAAGGTGAGTAGAACTTTAAGTTATCTTGTTAAGTGAAAAAAAAAACAGATAGTGAAAGATAGACAGCAGATGGTCTCACTCATCTGTGGGATAGAAAATACTGAATACCAGGCCTCTCTGTTAGCCCAAGTGGTTAAGATGCAACCTATGAAGCTAGCCACAGCCACTGCAGCACGAGTTCGATCCCTAGCCAGGGAGCTACCCACAGGGCACAGAAGACCTCTCCTGCCTCCTCTGCTGCTCCCCTCATCAGTTTATTTCACTCAGTGCACCTGTTCTGTTCTCCACTCTGTCTCTGATGAATCATCTCATCCCCCACAACACTGGCCTGTGCCCCACTTCTTGTATGCATAAATCAATCTTTATATAAAAGAAAATACAGAAAACTGGCACTACAAAATTCAGCAAAACCTGTTTGCACTAGTGAATAAATTCACTGTTACCAGTCGAGACTGGGGATAGGAGAGGGATAAGGAGTGGAAACAAGTGGGTATTCATGTGGGTGTTCCCTGGAGTGTGAGGGGAGATGCGCACACACACAGGGGCAGAGATGCAGCCCGCAATAAGAGAACAGAGATGTGACAATGAGCGTTTCCTTTAAGTGGCAATTGTTAATTAACATGATCCCATGTTACCCACTCCTGAATTCAGATCCTCTTCTCAACAAAGTTTAGAGTTTTCTTCAAAGGAAAGACAGAAAGTATGTAAAGAAAGTGAGCAGAGATTGATGAAGTCCCGGGAGGAGAAACATAAGATCAAGGTCTTTCATTGGAAAGATTATTAACTCGAGTGATTTTCCAACACAGATTTTATTCTGAAATCTGAATGGAGTCAGTCTGGTCATTCACATACATTTTTTAAAAGAAGCATTTTCTGGAGGGAGTATGTTATGATCCCTCAGGAGCATTTGGAGACCCGGTGACCTGCTCCAGAGAAAATGCTTGAGCGAGGAGCATCCCCCCAGCTCTTGTTCTCTGGGTGGGTAAACAGTCATGAGGCCTCAGGGTTTATAGCACAGAAGCTTCAGCAGAATAAAAATTCATAAATATTGCAGTGTTCTACTTTATAAAGTTTTACATCATATAAAAAAGATAGCATGGTTCGTGAAGTAGAAACATAGTGAACTTAAGTGTTATCTAAAATAATGTCAAGTTGAAAACCAGGTAGAGAAATCAAGATACAATTTGGAAAACTCAGAGAACCTGAAAATGAACACAACAAAATCAAAGGTCTTAACATTAAATTTTGAAGTACTGACTAAAAAATAATTCATCTACTTTAAAAAAAGAACACTGCATCACAGGAGTACAGTGTGATAGGATCAAGTCAGACGTCACAGAAAGTAACAGTCACGTCCATGACAGATTTCAGCCCCAGACTCCTATTCCCTGGTCTGCGTCCAACTCCCACCTCAGGCAGATTCATGGCAAGTGTAGTTGCTACGCAAACTTTGAGCAGAAACATGAATGTCTCTTAGAGGAAGACGCCCCATCAGGAATCATGAGGGTGGGAGCACACATTCAGCTGTCCTCCTGCTCACCAGAAGGACAGGCCTCAGTGGAGACACACGCTGAGGGGGAAGCGAGTGCCCGGGTCCTGTGACCCGTGCTCCTGGGAGAAAATAACTTGCATCTTGTCACTGTTAGTAACTGTTGGTGACCTCTGAGTTCTGACTTCTTTCTGAGTCTGAAATGTGTGACTTCTTGCAAACAACATCACATTTTTATTAAAGGTTTATTTATTTATTTATACAAGCACTGGGTACAGTCAGAAGCGCGGGAGGGTGTGAGGATTTACCAGAGCCAGAGCGGGGAGCAGAGCAGGCAGACTGATGAAGTACACTGCTGAGGGGAACAGTGGGCGCAGCAGGAGAGTTCTGTGTGCCATGTGGGACCCTCACCTGGCATCTGGGGATCGAACTGGCACTGCAGAGGCCACGGGCAGCTTCCCAGTCCAGCGCTCAACAGCTGCACAACCGGGGAGGCCCTTCATCACATTTTTTTTAACATGGCATAGATTTCGGGCTATGAGCTTCACTTGGGGAAGGGTTTTGTGAAAGACTGTATTAACTTACAGAACAAACTTCAAGGAAAAATATGAGAATATAAGTTTCTGGCAAAGCAATAACTTTAAGAGAAAATTCTATCTGGAAATGAGGATGTGAGAGTTAGAGGGAAACCTGAGTAAAGCGGGGCTTGTAACTGAGACTGTGCTATCTCACTTGTCAGTGTGTTGGCCTGGACCGGGGCCAGAATGGCAGAAACAGTTCCCCGAAGCGCGAGTTGCGGGGGTCCCGACATCTCTCGCTGTCCCGACGCTCCCGCCGGCCCCTCCGGTGCCTGCGATTCTGACTTGTTGCACGCGCAGGACAGTCCAGAAAATCCCCATCTTGTGCGCCTTTGGCTGAAACGTGGGTATTTGCGCCCCAAGGGCTCCGCGGGGCGGACGCGGCCCCGAGGGCAGGCGGGGGTCAGGGGGGTCTGCGCGGAGCCCGGGGCTGGCCGAGGCCGCGGGGAGGGACACGCGCTGCCCAGGGGACGGGCCGAGACCGTGGCCAGGAGGGCGCCTGGCGCTTCTCCCAACTCCGGGGATCCCCGCGGGCATGTTTGGGGGACGGACGCAGCGACCCTGTCTGCCCTCAGCCTGGACCGTGACCCTGCCCTGCCCAGGGGCGGGGCTCAGCCTGCAGGGCAGGAGTTGGGGCGCTGCCTGCGGGGTCTCGGGGAACCCGCGTGGCCGCAGAGACTGGGTCGTGTCTCGGCCCACAAGGGTGTGTCCGTCCCTCCCGCCGTCCTGGCGCGCAGCGTCCACCCTGGCGCCCGCGGGTGCGGCTCAGAGCACAGACTCAGGTGCACGTCACCCCGGAGACCCTGGGGGACAGGGGGCAGCGGGCGGGCGGGATGGGAAGGACCAGTTTGCCACCGTCAGAGCCGCAGGAAATGACCCGGCAGAACCAATTCGGGATCGATTATTCTCGCATGATGAAATGATAAAGAAGCACAGAGGAGGTGAGAGATTGAAAGTCGCGCACACTAGCACCTGTGCCTTGGTGGAAGCACGTTCACGTCACTTCAGACATGAAGACAAGCTCCGGAGCAGGGAAGGTTTAGACCCTGAATAAAATCTGTAAATGACTCTGCAGGGCCACTGAGCGTTTCTCCTAGAAAATGTCTCTGTGGGTCAGAGGCCGCATTGGATTGGGGTGTCTCTTTCTGTGCTGGGATTGTAGGTTTTGTGTATTTTGGACACTTGCTTTGTCAGGGGTGTGATGTGCACAGTTTTCTCCCAGTGCAGTGGCCCATTTTGGGGATGGCATCATCTGAGACACAGAATCTCTGTAGTGAGTGGGGGTCACATGTTCTTAAGTGCCCTTGTTCCCTGGTCCTTGGTGATGTGTCCCCAAGTTCATCTGTGGGGTGAATGTGCAGTGGGCAGTACCCAGGTGTGCTTTCTGGTATTTTAATCCCTTGTCAATGCAGATTTTAATCCATTCCAAATTGTTCAACTGCACTAATAATAAGGAAAATAGAAATCCAAACTGTAATGTATTGTCACCTGTGAGAAGGGACCAAGCTGGAGACTGGACACAGCAAGGAGGTGAGGGACAGAGAGAAAGGGCCTCTCACCTCTGCTGGGAAAACAGCTTGGAGATGTCTTCAGACAATGAAAACAGAACAACCACAGGTTGGACCAACCTCTGCAGGTATTTGTCCCAGATGTGCAGACTCTCTGATGCACCATGCACACCTGTGTTCACAGCAGCACTGACCATTCTTGCTGGCCATGGCTCCAACCCAATTTCTATGCACAGTGGAGTGAATAAATAAATAATGTGGGTCCACACACAATGGAATACTACACAGCTATTAAAAAGGTGAACTAGTGCCCTTAGGGACCAAAGGTGGGCCTTGAGGTGCTTATGCCAGTGAAATATGTCAAAAAGTGAAAGATATTGGCTGGTGTCACCCATCTGTGGATTATAATACAAAAAGGTCAATAACTGAGAAAATATAGTGGCAAACAGCAAAAGGAAATTTTGGACTGAGTGCAAAGCTTTGCTCATTATCAGAGGGAACAGGGAGAGGGAATGGGGAGGAGATAGGAGTGTGGATGGACAGGGCAGGCACTGCAAGGCACTTAGTAGATTCTGAGTGGACACTTGTGCAGGTGGGGGAGTGAAAAGTGACCCAGAGTAAACAGTGAAAACAGTAAAAAGTGTAAATATGTGTCCTCTTTTATAAGAACAAATAACAAATTAATGTGATGGTGTGATGAAACACAAATGGTAAAGATCCCTTCTCAGCAGATACTCACTGCATTTGTTCAAAGGAAAAATAGAAAATTAACAGGAATCTGACCAGGGAATGACGTCATATCCCAAGGTCATGGGGACTGTGCTCTCGTGCTATCACTGAAACAAATATTACTTTGAGTGATTTTCTAACTCAGGTTTCATTCTGAAATTTGAATGGACGAGTCATGTCTTGTGATTAACTACATTTTATTATCATAAATAGTTTCATGGACAAAATGTGCTCATTGGTCAGGAGAGTTCGGAGACACAGTGACCTGCTCCAGAGAGGAGGAACGTCACCCCACTCACGTTCTCAATGTTAAGGAAACAATATGAAACCTCCGTACGTGCAGTGCAGATGTGCAGGGTTATAAAAAAACAATTGGCAAATATCACCAGGCTTTAGTTTGCATGATGTTTTACATAATAAAAAAAAAAACATAGTTCCCAAGTATAAAAAAAGTGAACTTAAGTGTAATCTATAACAAAATTGAGAAGAAGACCTAGTATAGGATCAAGATACATTATGGAAAACCAAAGGAACGTAAACACAATAACAAATTAAAAATTACAAATTTTTAAGTAAAAATGTAGTTCTTCAAAAATAATTCAAATATCTTTACCTTTGGAAACACCACATCGAGGGGGTACAGTCACATTGGCATCCAAAAGGCATCATAGAAATTAACATCCCATCCATTCCAGGTTTCAGTCATAGATTCCTATTAACCAAGGAAGTTTACATCCTTCCACCTCTGGCAGAGTCAAGTGTGGTTTCCTTTATCCTTTGAGCAGGAACAGGAACTTCTCCTAGAGGAAGACGCCCCACTAGGAATCGTGAGGGATGGGGGTCCAACACTAAACTGTGCTCCCATCCCCTCCACAGGGACGGGACCCCCCAGTGAAGACACAAAAAGGCTGTGGGGACTGAGTGCCCAGGACTGGGGTCCCAGGAACTTGTGCTCCCAATAACAGAACCCCATTTACACTGCTTCATTTCATGTAAAGGTTGGTGATATATGAGTTCCAGCATTCTTTCCACAGCAAATTCATGTTTTTAACCATGAGCAGGATTCAGTTTATGAACAAAACACAGGGAGACGGTTAGCAAAGGATTTCAGGAAATTTTAGGAAACAGGGTTTATTGAAGAATATGAGAATATGAATTTGGGACAAATGAATAACCCTAATTCAAGATATCTGTGCTTTATTAATAACATGTTAAGAGTTAGGGGGTAAAAGCTGAATTAATGAGAGGTTATAATCTTAGATTTCAATATCTCACATCTTGGAGTACTGGCCATTGATCAGTCTCCCCACAGCCATCTTCAAGGCTTTATTTCTCAGACTGTATATGACGGGATTAAAGGTGGGGAGCACCATCGTGTAGAACATAGAAATGACCAGGTCAGATGTGGACGGGGTCCCTGAGGTTGGCTTCAGATAAGCAAAGCATGCAGTGGAGACAAACAGCACCACAACCAGCAGGTGGGGAAGGCAGGTGGAGTAGGCCTTGGCCTTCCCTTCTGTGGATGGGATCTTCCTGACAGCAGCGAAGATGTGCACATAGGAAATGACGATGAAAATAAAACAGCAGATGCTCCAGACCACACTAATGAGAATGGGAACAAATTTGCTCATTAAATTTCCTGAGCAGGAAATAGCCAATAACTGAGGGATGTCACAGAAGAACTGATGGACCACATTGGACCCACAGTAGGACAAGGAAAAGGTTCCAGCTGTGTGCATCACAGCATAGAGACCCCCACCCAGCCAGGACACAGCTGTCAGCTGCACACACCTGTCCCTGCTCATGAGGACCTCATAGTGCAGAGGCTGGCAGATGGCAGCATAGCGGTCAAGGTTCATCACTGTGAGGAGGTGAAGCTCTGTAACTGCTGACATAACCATTGTGAAGACCTGGACAACACAGCCCGGGAAGGAGATGGAGCTGTTGTGCCTCAGAGAATTGGCGATGGACTTGAGGACCGTGGCTGAGATGAGGCAGAGGTCCATGAATGACAGACTCCTCAGGAAGAAGTACATGGGGGTGTGGAGGTGCCGGTCCAGGGTGGTGATGAGGATGATGAGCCCGTTCCCCAGCAGGGCGCACAGTTAGACCAGGGAGAAGAGCAGCGGGTGCAAGAAGCCCATGGTCCCCTGGGTGGGGAACCCCAGGAGGACAAATTCTGTCACTGCCGTGATATTGGTCACCCCTGGAGCCGTCATCTGTAGAATGAAAAAAAAAGGAAGAAAATGTCAAATCTTCCAATATTGAACAAAAATGTGTTATCAGCATAGGATAATTATTTAATCTACTTACTGGATATTTACTCCTTCTAGGTCCTATGGAGTCTAATATCCTCATCTTTGTGTCCTGCTGATTCAACCTTTAATTTCCTTCTCATGTGTCATTACTGTGTTCTCCAACTTGTCTCTGAAATTTGGTAAAAAGGTGGAAATTTCAACTCTCCCCTATACACTTGAACAAATTAGAATCTCACATGTGTCAACAAACCTCACTGACAGCCCCTCCCCTCCACCCCAGGCCCGCAGCTCCCGCCTCCTGCCCAGTCCCAAAATGTTGTCCAGGGCACATCCCTAGAGGACACGTGACCATGTCCAGCCCCTCCCCACCCTGGAGAGCCTGTCCCTGCTCCTCCAGCACAGCTCTGGTCTGGGGAGGCACCACAGTGATGGGTGTGCAGGGAGATGGGGTGTACAGGTCCCTGTTTTCCTGCTCCCCAGGACCCGACACTGTCCTGGAGCTGAATTATCTGAGCTCGGCGTCCCCATGCGGCGCATCCTGATGCCTCCTCTGTCAGATTCCTGCCCCTGTGGCCTCACTGCTGCCTCCTGGTCTGTCCCCTCATCTGCTCATCTCCCTGCACCTGACTCCCCACATCTGAGGACCCAGAGACCATGTTTCCCGCAGAGTCTCCACCTGGGTCACCCCCACACGTCCCTCCTGCAGGATGGGCTCGTCCACCCCGGGTCCCTCCCAGCCCCTCTGCCCTCTCAGACTCATGCACATCTGTGCAGGGAGGAGGCCGCTCCAGGGCTGAGCCAGATGGTCTGTGCGTGTGGCTGTCCCTGCTGGTCCCAGGGCCCCGGGCCCCCTGGGTGCGGGTTTGTTCCTCCTAGATTTTGTTTGAACATAGTTTTTCAAGGTGCCTGGGTCCTCAACAGTTTTAGGATTTGGAATTAAAGTGGCAACATCTTCCTACATGATTTTATTCTTTATAAAATGAAACTTTGAAATGAAATATCTTCTTGTCTGTTCAAAAGGGCTTTTACTGATATGTTAGGGGTACAATGTATTTGTTATCAACACAAAAATCCCATGGTTTGATACCCTCTTCTGAATGTGAAGACTAATTTACACAGTGGGAAGTGTTGGCTCATTATAAAATTTATAGTTATTAAAATGGATCTTTTGCACATATATTGAGCTTTATGATTTTAAAAACTATGAATTTACTGCCTAAATTGTTGCAAAGATTGGCAGTTTCAATTACTAAAAAATAAATATTTTTACTCATTTTTTATGAAGTGAAAATTTTCTGTTAATAAAAGTGAATGGTGGGCCTCCCAGGTGGCGCAGCGGTTGAGCGCTGGGTTGCGAAGCTGCCCGCGGCTGCGGCACCGGTTCAATCCCCGGCTGCTCCCCGGCCACCGGAGGAGGGTCCCACATGGCGCGAAGACCTCTCCTGCCGCCCGCTGCTCCCCTCAGCAGTGTCCTTCGGTCCTTCTGCCTGCTCTGCTCCCCGCTCTGGCTCTGGTGAATTCTCTCACCCTCCCGCGCTTCTGACTGTACCCAGTGCATGTATAAACAAAACAAACAAACTAAAAAAAAAAAAAAAAAAAAAAAAAAAAAAAAAAAAAAACCTCTATTTAAAAAAAAAAAGTGAATGGTAATCACTGTGACAATATGTCATTTATGATCTATACTAATTTAAGTGTTGGTGAGGTTAATGGCATTTAAATACTTATTAAGCAAATGCAATATAGGGTCTACATCTATATTTTTTTTTAATAACAAATTTTATTTTTATATTCCCCATACAATTGCAGCCCACCCATTCTGACCCCAGTCCCTCCCCTCCCACCCCCGCCCCCCTAAAAGTGTCTCTGGTTCATATTTTTTTGTTGATTTTGATTTTCACTTTCTTATAGTTATTCGTTTTCCTGGTCCCTTATTTAAGTTTTCTAGATTCCTGCTATGAGTGAGACCATCCGGTATTTTTCTTTTTCTTTTTGGCTTATTTCGCTGAGCATGATCCCTTCCAGTGCCATCCATGTTGCTGCAAATTGCATGTGTTTATCTTTTTTGAATGCTGAGTAATATTCCATGGTATATATGTACCACATCTTCTTGATCCAGTCATCTATTTTGGGCATTTGGGTTGTTTCCAAAGCTTAGCTATTGTAAACAGTGCTGCTATAAACATAGGGGTGCAGGTGTTCTTTGGAATTGATGTTTCTGTGTTCTTTGGGTAAATACCTAGGAGTGGAATTGCTGGATCATATGGAAGCTCTATGTTTAGTAGGTCCAGAAATCTCCACACAGCTCTCCACAGTGGTTGGACCAGTTTGCACTCCCACCAACAGTGCAGAAGAGTTCCTTTTTCTCCACACCCTCGCCAACATTTGTTGTTGCTAGTTTTTTTAATATGTGCCATTCTCACTGGTGTAAGATGGTATCTCATGGTAGTTTTGATTTGCATTTCCCTGATGACAAGTGATGTTGAACATTTTTTCATATGCCTGTTGGCCATTTGCATTTCCTCTTCAGAGAAGTTTCTTTTTAGCTCTTCTGCCCATTTTTTGACTGGATTATTTTCTTTGTTGTTGTTAAGTCTCATCAGCTCTTTGCAGATTTTTGTGATCAGTCCTTTATCATTAGTGTTGGGTGCAAAAATGTTCTCCCAGTTGGTGGGGTTTCTCTTTGTTTTTGTTATTGTCTCTTTTGCTGTGCAGAAGCTCTTTAATTTGATGTAGTCCCAGCTGTTTATCTTTGCCTTCACTATCACTGCTTTGGGTGATGTGTCTGTAAAGATGTCTTTGATGTGCAAATCACGTAGTGTTTCGCCTATATTTCCTTCTATATATTTTATGTTTTCAGGTATTATGTCTAGTTCTTTAATCCATTTTGAGTTAATTTTTGTGTATGGTGTGAGGTAGTGGTCAAGCTTCATTCTTTTGCATGTAGCGACCCAGTTTTCCCAGCACCATTTATTGAACAAACTTTCTTTGCTCCAATGCATAGTCTTTGCTCCTTTGTCAAAGATTAGTTGACCATAAATCTGTGGGTTTATTTCTGGATTTTCTATTCAATTCCATTGGTCTGTATGTCTGTTCTTGTTCCAATACCATGCAGTTTTGATGATTATGGCTTTGTAGTAGAGTTTGAAGTCTGGGAGTGTGATGCCTCCATTCCCTTCTTTTTTTTTCAGGAGAGCTTTGGCTATTCGGGGTTTTGGTGATTCCATATGAATTTCATCAATAATTGTTCTATTTCTTTGAAGAATGACATTGAAATTTTGATTGGAATAGCATTGAATCTGTATATTGCTTTTGGTAGGATGGCCATTTTAATAATGTTTATTCTTCCAATCCATGAGCAGGGGATGTCTTTCCATTTCTTTGTGTCTTCTTCTATTTCTTTTAACAGTGTTTTATAGTTTTCTTTGTATAGGTCCTTTACCTCTTTTGTTAGATTTATTCCCAAATATTTGATTTTTTTTTGTTTCAATAAAAAAAGGGATGGTTTTTTTGATTTCTTCTTCTTCAGATTTATTGTTTGTGTATAGGAAGGCTACTGATTTTGCGTGTTGATTTTGTATCCTGCCACTTTACTGAACTGATTGATGTGTTGAATTAGTTTTTCTGTGGACTTTTTGGGGTTCTCTATGTATAATATCATATCATCTGCAAATAGTGATAGTTTGACTTCTTCTTTTCCTATTTGGATTCCTTGGATGTCTTTCTCTTGTCTTATTGCCCTGGCTAGGGCTTCCAGTATTATATTGAAAAGCAGTGGTGAAAGTGGACATCCTTGTCTTGTTCCAGATCTTAATGGAATTGCTTTCAGCTTTTCACCATTGAGAATGATACTGGCTGTTGGCTTGTCATAGATGGCCTTTATGATGTTGAGGTATGTTCCTTGTATCCCAAGAATTTCAAGGGCTTTTTTCATGAATGGTGTTGCACTTTGTCGAAAGCTTTCTCAGCATCTATTGATATTATCATATGGTTTTTATATTTCTTTTGTTTGATGTGTTGGATAACGTTGATTGATTTTCGGATGTTAAACCATCCTTGTGTCCCTGGAATGAATCCGACTTGGTCGTGGTGAATTATCTTATGGATGCATTGTTGGATTCTGATAGCTAAAATTTTATTGAGGATTTTTGCATCAGTGTTCATTAGGGAGATTGGCCTGTAGTTTTCCTTTTTTGTGTTGTCCTTGTTTGGTTTTGGTATTAGTGTAATGTTGGCTTCATAGAACGTGTTTGGTATTGTCCCTTCCTTCTCAATTTTTGGAAGAGTTTGTGAAGGATAGGCACTAATTCGTCTCTGAATGTTTGGTAGAATTCATTTGTAAATCCATCAGGTCCTGGGCTTTTGTTTTTGGGGAGGTTTTTGATTACCATTTCAATTTCGCTAATTGTAATTGGTCTGTTTAGGTGTTCTATTTCTTCTTTATCTAGCTTTGGGTGATTGTAGAGTTGTAGGAATTTGTCCATCTCCTCTAGATTGTTAAACTTGTTTCCATATACCTGTTCATAGTAGTTACTGGTTATTCTTTTGATTTCTGCTGTGTCCGTTGTGATTTCCCTCTTTCGTTGATGATCCTGTTTATTTGTGCTTTCTCCCTTTTTTTCCTTTGTGAGCCTGGCTAGGGTTTGTCTATTTTATTGATTTTTTCAAAGAACCATCTCTTGGTTTCATTGATCTTTTGGATTGTTTTTTTTTAGTTTCAATGTCATTTATTCTGCTTTTGTTTTTATTATTTCTTTTCTTCTACTGGTTTTGGGGTTTTTTGTTGTTCTTTTTCTAGATCTTTGAGCTTCGAGATTAGGTTGTTTCTTTGAGTTCTTTCTTGTTTTTTGATGTGAGCTTCTATTGCTATATATTTTCCTCTTATTACTGCTTTTGCTGCATCCCATACATTTAGGATATTGGTGTCCTCCTTGTCGTTCAATTCAAAGATTTTTTTAATTTCTTCTTTGATCTCCTCATTAGTCCAGTGGTCTTCCAGTAGTGTGGTTTTTAATCTCCAATGAGGTAGGAAAGTTCCTTGCCTTCTTTTATGGTTTATTTCTAGTTTGATGCCTTCATGGTCAGAAAAGATGGTTGATATGATTTCAATCTTGGTGTATCTGTTGATGTTTGTCTTGTGCCCAGTATGTGATCGATCCTGGAGAATGATCCGTGTGCGCTTGAGAAAAATGTGTACTCCGTTTTTTTGGGGTTTCGTGTTCTATAGATGTCTGTTAAGCCCAATTGCTCTAGGCCCTTATTTAGAGCTTTGGTTTCTTTACTTATTTTTTGTCTTGTTGATCTATCCATTGTTGATAGTGGTGTGTTGAAGTCTCCCACTACGTATGTATTTTCTCTGATGTCTGTTTTCAGAGAGGATAACAGTTGTCTGATATATTTTTGGTGCTCCTTCGTTTGTGAGTATATGTTAATGAGTGTTATTTCTTCTTGAAGTATTGTCCCTTGATCATAATGTAGTGACCAGTGGGGTCTCTTTTTATCTTTTTGAGTTT
>NW_023601851.1:11984789-12014715 GCF_014898055.3 Talpa occidentalis | reverse complement strand
TTACAAAACTCTGTGTAATAATAGAATGGTTAGTAATTTCTAGGTTATATGCTCAGCTTTGATAGCTTTGATGTTAATAAAAAGCATTGCATTATAAGAAGTAAAATTCACCCATAATAATCAATAATAATAAAAATAAGTTAGTGGTAGTGAGTAGTTATTAAAACAAAAATGTAATTACTTAGAACAAAAGAAAGAATTAATAGCCTGTCTACTCAGGAATGTAGCTAGGTCCAGATGTGATTCCGGACATAGATCACTGCCCTGTCAATGATAAGCTAAACCTATGAGCAAGCTGGTATAGTTCACTGATAACCAATCCTATGCCTTTAGAAAAAACATATATATACTGACCACTGACTCAAATAAAGACACACTCAGATTTTCACTCTCTTGAAGTGTGTCTGTGTGTCATTCATTCACCCAAGCCTTGACCACTCTGCGCAATCTCTCAACCCTGAGACGGCCTCATTATCCACTGCTGTGCTGGTCCACGGCAAGTGGCGCCCGATCGTGGGGCCCGACTTCGAATTTTGCTTAGTTTCCACCTAAATGGAGAGGTGAGTAGCGAAGAGATTGGTGTGGGTAAGCTATCTCCCTTCTAGTGTGTGAGTGTGAATGTGAGTCCCCTTGAAAACCCCTTCTTTCTAAAAACAGTCAAGGATAGGATCCTCACTGGAGCGTCCAGAGCTAGCTGATAAAGGGTGATCAGTTTGAGACAGTGAGAAGTTTTTCTAAGTGTGAAAGTATACTCGTGGTGCTGTGTGTGTATGTGTGTGTGTGAGTGCATGACTACGGCTCCATGGCCTTTATGGCTACGGAGTCTGAGTGAGCTGCACCCGTGATTCCCATGGAGGAGCTTCATATGGCATAACGGTCATCTGCTCTTCGGAGTAGCCTGGTCCGGGATTTATATGGACAGACCTCAGCTAAGAAGCCTCCACAAGCTCCTGCGAGGGACACGGGCCAGACAGCACAGTTGAAAGAAAACTCTGCTTGAGTGAACAAAGCACCACGAGGCCATGGGTCAATTACAGACCAAAACCAGAGATCTTTTTCTATCTATACTAAGAAATATGATTGAAGCACGCGGTATTAAAGTAAGTAAAAAAGCTTTGCTGCAACTTTATGAATTCATATTACGGGTGTGCCCGTGGTTTCCAGAAGAAGGCAGTTTATCACTAGAAACCTGGAAAAAGGTAGGGAAAGAAGTAAAAGATTTCTATACCCTTCATGGACCGTCTCAAGTCCCGACTCAGGCACTGTCCTTGTGGATACAGATTAGGGATCTGCTGGTTGATGCCACTGAGGCAGAATTATGGGAAAGTCAACACAAGTATGCGGCTCAGGATGTTCATACAATGAACAAAGACATAGAAAAAACCCACTACTTGCTCAATCCTCCGCTCCCATACTGAAAGAATCCCTTTCCCAATCGGAGGATGAGCTTAGTGATCATGAGTACACTGAAATGTTAGACAGATTAACTTTCAAAAACAAAAAGCCCTCCCGCCCAGCCACCAATCTTTTTCCAGTCGTTACTAAACCTAAAACTACATCACATAAAAATCTTGTTCATGGAAGTACCCTCCTAGCGCCACTAGGTGGAATTCTAGGATCAGCCAGAGAGCCAGTAAAATGGGAGATTTTTCATTTTGCCATTCCCGTGGTCAGACCCCGGCTTCGGCTCATGCTGACGAAGAGGGCCCTGAATGGGAAGCTATCCCTATAAAAGCTCGTCCGGGATCTCACAAGATTTAAGGTAAGTCAGCCGAGAGGCACAAATTGATTCTATCTTCAGCTTGTCCTAAACTACTCTCGCTAAACATTTTCTTTCTCTCAGAGCCATTAAAGAGGCCATAAAAAGGGCACAGGACAGTCAGTAAATGACAAAGGGCGACTGCCTTAAAGACTCCTGTGAAAGGATAAACTGGTGACCAGACCAGGTAAGGGGACTAGCCCATCTGCCAGTCAAAGAATAAAAGTCTGGTGTCGTCGTATGAGGGACTCTGGTCTCTGAAGAGCTAGGCACATATGTCATGTAGAGGTCGTCCGGGAGCTGCACATAAGGGGCTGATCTCCCAACAGCTCGGTCCATCCTCCCTTGACTTCAGCAGAGGAGGAGCTGCCGAGACCCAGTAGAGGATGAATGGTCCCAATGTGACAGTTGGGAAAGTCATTCCTCACTAAGCACCACACAGGATCTGATACAGAACCCCATCCTGGTCTCAGATCCCTGTTAGGATTATTTGGATGGGTCCATATCTTTCCTTGCTCTCTCTCTCTCTCTCTCTCTCTCTCTTTCTCTCTCTCCCCTCCCTATTCTTCCATCTCCTGCAATGCAACTGATTTTACTTCTCGGTTATCTGTGGGCTTCAGACAGGCAGTAGATATTTCACAAACTTTTTCTCTGTCCTTTATTTGATTGCAAAAAATTAATGGGCACCCATCGGTCCGGTAAAAGCGACTAGCATGAGGCCGCCATTCTTAAAGTCTCGGGTGACAGGTTTTTCAGCTGGCAAGGCTTCCTGATCCCCCACTTGCTGAGTGGGGATGTCGGGATTCTCTTGTCACTGATTCCTACTTTCCTCTATCATCCGTGGACTCCGAGGGTGCTCAGAACGACCAAGCTGTGACCCTTGGAATCCTGGACATCCAGGAGATCCGATGGCTCAGACAAGGTGTTCTGCTAGGTCGGCACCTAGGCGAGAGTCACGGAGGCCTAACAGAAAAAAAAAAAAAAAAAAAGGGACTTCTTAATCCCTCCCCTATAAATAGGACGGACTTCTTTCAGCTTCTATCAAGGCAACTTACAAACATAAGGTACAAAATGGTCTTATAAAAATCTTAGGACACCCCTGGGAGCCTCTTCCCTGGTGTCTGTTTTAATCCTACTGATTGGCACAGGCAGGAGAGGCTGAGTATCATATTATGACAGGGATGTATGTGCAGTTTTGCCTCAAATCCTAGGTCCAGCTAATTAATTATACCTTTGGTATTATAAATTTGTCTAATGGCAGTTTTCCAAAAGGGAGTTTAAGACAAGTAAATGTCAGGTTCTGGGCTACTGCCGCTTCAAGGGCTATGTCTTAAGAAAAAGAAATCAGTTTTGTTGTCTGGTAAATGGACATCATTAAAAGTTAGGTTGCAGGACTCGGTCTGTGGCTTGTGTTGAGTCTCTACTGTTCAGGTGTGTTCAGGGTACGAGGAGAGTAGAATGTAAACCCTTTTGTACAAGGACTGGATAGGGGACGCCGGTAGGATCCCACAAAGCCCGGGCTCCCCATGCCTGTCTGTTTGGTGAGAGATAGACAGTGCTAAGATCAAATTGGTCACACTGGTAAGGGAGTGATTAAGTCCAGTAGACCTTATGCGAGGAAACTGTTAATCACACACAGTTAGAGCTCCAAATTTAAATGGAGGGACACCTCCGGTAAAAGGGAGAAGTGGATTAAAATTGGGTTCAATTTGACCCTAAATCCATAATTTGACCTGTCTATAGGTTTTAATTTGGCCTATTATAGGTTTTCTCCGCCCTTGGGGAAAGAAGCAGGTGTTGGACACCCGCTTTCATTCCTTTTTGCAGATGGGAGCCTCCTCGTCAGCCTTGCAAAAGGGGCACACATCTCTCCTGCATCCTAGAGTTAAGACAAATTTTCAGGAGTAATTGTCTCCTATCTCACCTGTTGCTTCTCTTAGTCAGTCACTTAGACCCATGTCTCGACATCTCTCCTGCATCCTAGAGCTGAGAGCCAGTCGAGAGGCCTTAATATATGGTCCTGGTTGGATGGGACAACCTCTGACTTAACTGCAGGAATGTCCCTACTTTGTCTCTGCACTGCTATTTTCTTTTCTTGCTACAGAGACCATAAAATGCTCTCTCTCAATTCCATGGGACATGCCCTTAAGCCACATTCTTAAAAACTAGCCCAATTTGGCCATAAATGGCATCTTCTCCAGCTAACCCTCCTTGGTCACAGTCAAGACAAAACAAGACAAAATGCTGGGGACTAATAATTAAAGGGGTCCACTACAGCTGGCTGGTAAAAAAAGACTGCCTTTACTCTCAATAAGCAGCTGCCTGGATTGTTTTTTCCTGTGTTGAGATTATTGGTATGTCTCTGCTGCCTTCCAGTTGTGGGGAACTAGACTATCCCTTTGTCCACCTTGAAAAACTAGGGAAAAAGTTCTATTTTCCTGTGTTTTTCTGATTTTAAAGTCTAGATTGTTAAAGGTAAAAACTGCTGAGATACTTTGGACTTGCTAATGAGCTATAAAATGTGATTTTTGGTTAAGTGACAACTTCTAAACTGCTTATTGGACCTGTAAAAATTTAGCTTCTTATTAAGACTAATTAATTTTTGATTAAGAGTTTGAAAACAGGCAAACTGTAAAGATCTTATTCTTCCTCTTCTGTCCTCCCAATACATGGTTCTGAAAAGAAAAAAAATGTCTTTTGTCTTAAAAATGTGCTTGGTCTCAGTGTGACAAAACTAAAACAATGTAAAGCCAATTGATAATACTTAAAAATACAAACTCAAAATGTTTTTCTTATCTAAGAAAGTTAGTACAAACTGCTTGACTTTAAAATTGTTGTGGTTTTGGTTGGACCCTAGGTTTTAAGTAAGGGTTAAAATTGGGTAATTGTTCTATGTAAGAATTCTAACTTCTATGTCATTAAAAACCTACTTGATATAAAAAGGATATTAAAAACTTGGTTAAATGGATGTGTCAAACAAAAAATTGTTACTAAAGAAGGGGAGTATACTAAACTGTAGTTTCTCAGTGTCTTTGCAAATATTGGTAAAAATAACTGTTTCCTATATATATCTATATATATATATATATATACACACATATACACATACATACACACATATATATATGTAAAAGCCTAAATCTTGAGATCGCAATCTAAAACTGTGGTTAAAAAAATAATTCAAAATTTAATGTTTTAAAAAACATACATGCCTTAAGGTTTTAATGTTGGTATTAATACTTTACGTTGTTTAAATGTGTTTCCTCATGCTATACAAAGAAAATAATAATTAACCTGGCCTATGCAAACAAATAAAACTTACTTCTAGGCTTCTATCTTTTAATAAGATTTTGTTCCAGGAAGACTAATCTACTTGTCTTTTCCCCTTGAAATAAACAATATATTCTCCCAGTAAATGACTATATTTCTTTACAGAATTCAAGGTAACATATAAAGCCATATGGACAAGTTACTGAAAAATGTTTATGGTATTAAGTGTCTAAATTTTTTCTTGCTTTTGTCAATCTAGTGTTTGCCTAAGAAAAATTCGGTATATAAAATTGTTACAGTGGCAACTCTGCAGTTGACTTAAAATTCCAGTTCTAAGGAAAAACTAAAGCCAAACTAAGGTTTTTACTAAGTTTAGTAAAAAAGTGTTAACCATTTACTCAACTTTCAGGTTTACATTTTACTCCTTATTGTAAGGAAACTAAAGTTTAATGGCATCTCAACGAAAAAAAATTAAAAAAAAATGTGTAAGTTGTGTAGTCTAAAGAGATGATAGATGATAGTGTAACAGTTATTATGGTGTCTTACAATGCAGAAATTAAAAACTAAAGTGTGATAATTCTGAATACAAGTAAAGTAAGGTGTGTTTGTATTGTAAGAAAAAAGGCAAAGAAAAGTGTAAAGGTCTGAGTGAGGGATTTTTGACAGAAAATTTTGTGTTCTCAAGTGACTTGCCATGAAATGTTTTGGTTAACTTAAATGTCAGTTGTGCACCTGTGTGGCACCAGGCTTTAGTTATTTTGATATAAAAAAAAACGTTTCTTGTTGTGAAAACAAACTGAGTCAATTTGGGTATATTGATACCTCATAGACTGTATTCTCATAAAATTGTTTCACCTTTTCAACATAAATGTAAACAAATAAAATTATTCTAAAACACATAAGACTTCTTAAAACCTAATAAGCCAGTCATTTCAGAATAAATTTACTGAGGCTATAAATAGGTATACTAATCTAGACCCTAAAAAGGTCAAACAATTTAACGGTCTCAGTCTCCTTCATTAGTCATCCTTGTTCTGACATCAGGTGCAAACTCCAGAGAAAAGTCAAGGGCCTAAAATCCTTTTAGCACTTTTAAACACGACCTTCAAGGCCTACAGTAATATGGAGGGGACTAACTAGACTTAAAAGAAATGGAGGAAGGCAAGAGAAGGGCCAGTAAATGGCAGTTGCCATTGTTAATACCCTGCTACCTCAGGCTCACCCAAGGCCCCATGTGCCCTAGGGCATTTGGGACCTCAACCTCTTAATGGACTGCCAGCTTGTTTCCAATGTCTGCAACCAGGACACCTCAGCTGCAAGAAGCTGTCCCCAGGGTCTTGCCTTCATTGCCATCGCACAGGGCACTAAAAAAAAAAGGGACTGTCCCACTCTCCAGAGAGGGAGGGGCCAGCCCAAACCACGGGCCAGGATGGGAGGACAGGCTTGACCGTCAGCTGCCTCTGACTATGAAGAACCCGGTGCAGGAGAAGATCTTCTCTGATGAAGCCCAGAGGTGACACAGACTTCCCTGTTTACTGTTTATATGGACAAGTCTCGGGTGACCCTAAAAGTGGCAGACATAAAAGTCACCTGTTTGGTAATTAAGGGGCCACTTACTCTGCCTTACTCCAATTCTTTCGACTGACCTACTGGTCAATTGTCCCCCTCACTAGTACAAATGGCCAGTCTAAGCCAGGACACTTTACAGCACAGCTACCTTGCTCACTATAAGGCTACTTGTTTATACATTTTTAGTTTTGTTTTCCTAACTTCCTCTATTAGGGGAAAACTGTAACTAAATTCCAAACTAGCACCCTCCACAGCCACTATTCGCTCTCCTAGCTGCTGCTACTAAATATAAAATGGTACTGAAGTCCTAGGTCTCACTAATTCTGTCATTTTGGCTACAGCACCTCCAGGTGTTTAGGGCACTAGCCCAACATTGCTCCTTAAAATCTCTAGTCTCAGTGGCAATATAAAATCGCAGAACCCTAGACCTGCCGTTGGTTAAAGTTAAAGGAGTTTGTGACCTCCTTACTCTTAAACCTCCTCACTCTTAACATTTTTTTTTCCATTTTCCCCTTGCTTGGGCTCTACATCCTCAATGCCTTTGAGACAGGGCAAGCTAGGGTTATTAGGCAGTTTTAGGGACAGCGCAGGAGGGGACCTCTGAAGAATTTAGGGAGGCTTCAGAGATAAGGACAACCAAAGAAATATAACCAATTCCATTAGGAAAAACAAACATGCCATGACCAATCACAACATTGTTAATGCTGGTCCTGGTTTCCTTCAGGTGGTAAAGGGAGGCGGAGATTGGAGAAATGGAGAGTGGTTTAATTTATGGTCACATTAGAAGGGCAGCTGTTTAACTTCAATGCAGGGATGCCCATCCAGAAGACTGGGCCATAAATTTAAAGATGCAACAAATGGGGAAAAAAAAAAGCTGTTAGATAAGGAATGTGAAGATCCCACTCAGTAGCAAATTAAGTGAGACAGCCGAGAACTAACCAATCACAAAGAGACTGGGGCAGCTTTAAAATAATGAGGAAAAAAGGTATATATTCCCTAAGACACGACTCTACTTTGGCTTCCTTGGCCCTCCCAGGCCTGGTTCCCTGGCCTGGGAGTCCCACTTTATTTCTGTTCTTTTTCTCCTCAATAAACGTTTTCTTCTAAACAAACCTGCGCTTCTCGCTTGCTTGCCTGAGCGTCTGCGAAGTTCCTGCTGAGGCTTCATGAGACACCAACCCTGGGGGGTCTAGTGGCTGGGGCTCAGCGCTGCCCTGCAGCCTGAAATCCGATCCTGGCTGGGAGACTAGGCCTGACAATTCCGGTATCACCTTCAGAGAGGTTATCTCTCGCCTGGAGACCATCAAATTATGAAGCCTCCACTGTCCTTCTTTTGAGGTCCTTAGAGCGTCGCTCTGCTGTGGAGCCCTGACTGTCTCCCCACGTTGCCCACTTTCAGCAGGAAGTACTCATTGATCAGACCGATGTCCTTTGTCCTAACAGCAGTTAGGTGTGCCACTGTAAAGGGGGGAATGAGACACAGGGCAAGCTAGGAATTAGGCAATTTTAGGGACAGTGCAGGAGGGGACCTCCTAAGAATTTAGGGAGGCTTCAGAGATAAGGACAACCAAGGGAATGTAACCAATTCCACTGGGAAAAACAGACATCCCAGGACCACGGACAATGTTAACTATGGTCCTGGTTTTCTTCAGGTGATAAAGTGTAGAGATGCTCACACTGAGGACTAGGCCATAAAGATAAAGCGATAAGCATAACAAATGGGGAAAGACAGACCTGTTAGATAAGGAATGTGAAGATCCCCCACTCAGTAGCAAATTAAGTGAGACAGCCAAGAACTAACCAATCACAAAGAGACTGGTGGAGCTTTAGAATAATTAGGGAAAAAAGGTATATATTCCCTGAGACACAACTCCACTTTGGCTTCCTTGCCCCTCCCAGGCCTGGTTTCCTGGCCTGGGTGTCCGCTTTATTTCTGCTCTTTTTCTCCTCAATAAACTTTTTCTTTCTGTAAACAAACCTGCCTCTTCTTGCTTGCTTGCCTGAGCGTCTGCGAAGTTCCTGCTGAGGCTTCATGAGACACCAACCCTGGGGGGTCTAGTGGCTGGGGCTCAGCGCTGCCCTGCAGCCTGAAATCCGATCCTGGCTGGGAGACTAGGCCTGACAATTCCGGTATCACCTTCAGAGAGGTTATCTCTCGCCTGGAGACCATCAAATTATGAAGCCTCCACTGTCCTTCTTTTGAGGTCCTTAGAGCGTCGCTCTGCTGTGGAGCCCTGACTGTCTCCCCACGTTGCCCACTTTCAGCAGGAAGTACTCATTGATCAGACCGATGTCCTTTGTCCTAACAGCAGTTAGGTGTGCCACTGTAAAGGGGGGAATGAGACACAGGGCAAGCTAGGAATTAGGCAATTTTAGGGACAGTGCAGGAGGGGACCTCCTAAGAATTTAGGGAGGCTTCAGAGATAAGGACAACCAAGGGAATGTAACCAATTCCACTGGGAAAAACAGACATCCCAGGACCACGGACAATGTTAACTATGGTCCTGGTTTTCTTCAGGTGATAAAGTGTAGAGATGCTCACACTGAGGACTAGGCCATAAAGATAAAGCGATAAGCATAACAAATGGGGAAAGACAGACCTGTTAGATAAGGAATGTGAAGATCCCCCACTCAGTAGCAAATTAAGTGAGACAGCCAAGAACTAACCAATCACAAAGAGACTGGTGGAGCTTTAGAATAATTAGGGAAAAAAGGTATATATTCCCTGAGACACAACTCCACTTTGGCTTCCTTGCCCCTCCCAGGCCTGGTTTCCTGGCCTGGGTGTCCGCTTTATTTCTGCTCTTTTTCTCCTCAATAAACTTTTTCTTTCTGTAAACAAACCTGCCTCTTCTTGCTTGCTTGCCTGAGCGTCTGCGAAGTTCCTGCTGCGGCTTTGTGAGACACCAACCCGTGGGGGTCTAGCAGCTGGGACTCAGTGCTGCCCTGCAGCCTGGGATCCGTTCCTGGCTGGGAGACTAGGCCTGACAATTCCGGTATCAAAAGGTTTATTTACAAGGGAAAAGGAAATAAGGAAAACATACAACACAGGAAGAAAATAGGGAAATAAAGTCTTTAATGCGTCCTACCCGATCTGCCGACCTGGAAACCCAAAGTCACTCTCAGAGCTGGCCGGACGCTGCGAGCTGGCGGAGAGCCAAAATGGGGGAACTCCCCAAGCCCATGTGTCTGGCTTTATATCAACCTGGCTGCTTAACCCCACCCTCAGGTCCCAGCCACCTTCCCTTAGGTGGTGATGGGATGTGGAGTCCCAGTGTCTTTGGCCTGGGGTGGGGGTAGAGTCCACAAAAACTGTATGGAATTAGCTTTAGGACATCCTTTTCCCCCTAACAACCCCACGCACATGCTAAATACCACCAACAACTCACTCACATCTCTGCCTCAGAGTCCACAACCCGCCAGATGCGAGCTCCTAAAGGAGAGCCCCGAGGCGACCCAGCAGGACAAGAGCCAGAATTGCTTCTGTTGGTCAATCTTTATTGGTTACTCTCACCCTTCACCCCAGGGATGCAGACCGTGGAGGAAAGCAGGAAGCCACATGTGAGGCAGCACCAGCCGTGGGGAGGGCGGGGCTGGGCCCCAGCACAGAGCGCACCCCAGGGCAAGGGAGTCCCTCCCCCCACAGCAGTGTGGCCTTCACAACCCTGGGAACAGCTGCACGCACTATCCTTTTTTTTTTGCTTTAATAATAAAAGAGGAAAGCAAAATTGTGTATAATGTGTATGCTATTCTTGCTATCTAAATTATGTATAAAATATAGACTCTGTTTACTTTATAACACACATCTTTCCCCTTGATAAATAACTTCAAAATATCTAGTACACATGCCTTGACATTGACTATATATGTTTGGTATTCTACATACATACATATATATATATATATATATATATATATATATATATATATATACATACATATATTTACTCATGTCTGTAAAACACAATAAATACATCCTCAACAAATACAACTGAACAAATGCAATTTTGGTTTTAAAAAATGAAGTATTTCTGTGAAAGCACCAGGCAGCAAACAGAAAGCCATAACTGCTAGAAATTTCTTCCTCCCCTGGGCTACACACAGGGCAGAATTCTAAATATGTTTGGTTGCCTAAACAACAAAGAGGGGTCTAAGGAGTTGGTCGGGTCCCTGCTTTTGTTTCTTTTCCTGGGATTTGACTAGAGTTACAAGTAAGTCATTACATTCAGAAGGACAACAAGGTGTCCCGGTGATGCTTCAGGGACAGCAGAGACCTGCACAGGAAGGGAAACACAGTGGCAGCAGGCCACCATGGGGCAGAGCCCGGCCTGCCTGACAGCCTAGCTAAGTGCAGAACCATCACCTATAGCACAGTCTTGCTATTAGTCTGCTCGCTGTGTAAACAGAAAGGGTGCAGCAGATCAAGAGTATTCAGCAGTGCAACACTTTAGTAACCTGACTGAGAGCCAGATGCTCCGGTGCCCTGTCCAGGACTCCAGCACAGAGAGACTGGGATGTGGGGAAGAGGAAGGTTCTGAGGCCACTGCTTTGCACTGCTCACTGACTGGGGTCACTCAGTACAGTCCTGGCTTCATCTAAAGATCCAGTGAGGCCACCGAGCCTATCGCCTGTTGCAGTTGCACAGAAGGTCTTCACTGTTCTTGTAAGAAGTGCTGGAAGCCACTCAGGAGGGCCACCCCTGAAATTGGGAGCACTCCCTGTCTGTCCACTTTCCTGCCCAGGGGGAGGTCAGCCCAATGCAGCCACATTGTAGAGCAGCACACCTTTCTTTCTCTGCCCTCCACCCTGGATTCAAAAGGAATCTCAAACGTAGGGTGAACTCTTGATCTTTTTTGTTTAATGAGCTCCCACTTCCACAGCCTCTGCAGTAGAAAAAAGGAGGCAGTGGGTAGAGCAGAGTCCTCGGGCAGTGGAGCCCTAGGTCTGGATCTAGGATTGGGGTGGGGGCAACCTAAGGAGAGCTGGCCTCAGGAAATCCAAAAAGGAAACATCTGAATTGCTGTCCCTGCTCTCCCTACTATAAGACAAATCAGAGAGAACTGTTCACCTTACAATTACAATGGGAAAGTTTAAACGCTAGTTTTTTTGGTAGAGTCGAGACATAATTGAGTTTCTAAAAACATTCAGTTAGCTACAATACAACAAAAACATTCTGTAGCTAAACATTCATTTAGCTACACTACAGTCCTTAGCAGGTTTGAGTTCTAGCTGCAAGTCATACATCAATCAGCCAGGACCTCAGCCAAGTCACTTCACCTCTGAGCCTCCCTCTTCCTATCAGAGAGCCCCAAATCCTGGTATGAGTGCAGTGTGACTTAGAAATCTGGGTGACAAGTGGTACCACTAAGAAGTGTAACCTTGACCATCATGTCACCTCCCTAGGATGTAAAATGCAGGAACTGAATATGCTGGACAGAATCCAGGGCAACTTGATTCACTTTCTCCCCAGGATATCACTGGCCATGGCTAAAGCGACCCCTTCCCGGCCCAACCCACCAGAATAAAGACAATCACATCAGAAACCTAATGTACGAGCACAGACCACATTCAACAGCTTCTACTATGAGACAAGATAGTTAAAAGCGGATAAAGGTATGAATTCAATATACAGCTAAAATCGAAGTCACAAATGAACTGTAAAAGCTCCACTCCCTGAGAAAAGGCATTTTCCCATGGGATACACCCAGACACCGAGAATACATTTGACAGTCATTGGTAATAACCGGCCAAGGACATTTGAAAATCCTAAGTCTGAAGCTTGCTGAATCACCTACACTCAAAATCAACTAGGAAGTCAATTTTTAAAGGAGTTTAGCGATATTTCTGTTTTGGAAGGGAAAGAAAAATCAACTTCTACTTGCAGCTCTCTCACTATCCTTCTGGAGGAATGTGAGTGTGGCTTCCTGCTCAACAGGAGGGTGTTGACAGAAGTGCTGAGAGCCCCATGCAGGTTGCAGTGAGCACTTATCACAGCTGCTCCACAGAGCAGGAGGGCAGCCCCATACAGAGTCCACAGGGAGTGCTTTCCTGCCCGGGAGAAGTACAGAGTCACAAGTCCTTCTACTAGGGAGGCAAACTGGTTTGATGGAGAGGAAAAGCTTTGGAGTCCATTTTGCTTAATAGCTGTGGACTTTTGGCAAGTTGCTCTTCCTTCAAGTCTCAATTTCCTCATGTATAAAATGGAACCAGCAATACCCACCGCTGAGCGTGGTTTACAGATGAATGAAGTCACAGATCTACAACACAGTAGAAAAATCAAGAAATGTTGGCGCACAGGGGTTCCTCAATGGCTCTCTGCAGAGAAAGTGTTTGGGAGGAGTTGTCTTGAGTTGGAGAGGGCCAAGGCTGCCCCTGAAGTGTCCAGATACACCTGACAGGGGTAATGAAGGCCAGGCAGACCAAGGAATGTGGCTGGACTCTGCAACACCTCTCCCATCGTGGAGAAACTGACAGTGACTGCAGACTCTCCAGAAGAAAGCTCAGAGAATCCAAACTTTCCAAATAAGCCCAGTGCATTTCCAAACACTGGACACCAGTGGATACCAGAACATTAGACTTACACCCTCTTTCAGGATTTGGAATTTGGGATCCCTGTGAAAGCAACCAGTGGCATCAGCCACATTTTCAGTACTAGAAGCAGACACACGTGGCAGAAAGTAAACCAGGGAACGGCAGAACTAGATGTGAAAACCAGAAAGTGCTGCCTCCATCCCACAGGTTCCTTGCTAAATCTTAAAGCCAAAAGGCACCGGATTATCACCAAGACTTTGTCCCAGGTCAGTCAGTAGATGTGCCCAGACACCCAAGAGTGCTACTGTCCATCTGGGCTAAAACAAAGCCTTCCGCAGAGTGCCGTCGAGGGCTTAAGATGACCATTTCCTATTGTGACTCCCAATCAAGGCTTTGCAAGTGGTAAGACTGGGACCAACGGAGCACTAAGGTGTATCCCAGGCCCACTCGCAATGAATTTTGTATTAAAAAGTCAACTATCTGGGGCTTCATTCCTCCCATTTCTTCATCTACTTACTACATGCGTTGCAGCAGATAAAACTGGAATAAACTTAGTAAAATATTTTTCATGCTTCTCTAAAAGTCTATTTTCTTTCTATCTACCCCAGCCTCAAATGAGAATTTTTGTTTTAGACATGGAGCTCAGAGGCCGCGTGGGAGAAAACTCCCAAGTATCATGGCTAAGTGGAGAAACCTAAAATGAAAATCCGAGTAATATCCTAACTTACATTATCAACAATTTAGAAAAATGAAAAGCATAGAATCACTGGTTTCCCTCCCTATTCAATCACAGTCTTGTAGGCCAGCTAGAAAAAAACTTGTTTCCACTCAGAAGGCAATTTAGGACAACCTGAACCAATACAGTCCCTGGCATGGCCTCTGCTCAAATTACTGGGAGACTTTCAATCTATCAGATGTGGTTTTGATGTGATAGTTACCAAAGCAACTAGCCAATGGGGAGCCAAGAGGGAAGCCAAGAGGGGAGCCGCAGGTCATTGTGAACCCACAGTCTGATTTTGGGGCCTCTCCTGGTGGCACAGACTGTTGAGCATCACGCTTGAGGCTGTCCACAGCCTCTGCAGCGCCAGTTCGATCCCGGCCGGCCTACGAGGGTCTCACAAGGTGCGGCAGAACCCTCCTGTTGTGCCCGCTGCTCCCCTCAGCAGTGTATTTTGTCAGACTGCCAGTTCTATTCCCTGCTCTGGCTCCGGGGGATCCTCTCACCCTCCAACACAACTGGCCTGTACCCCGGTCTGGTATAAATAATCTTTGAAAAAAAAAATAAAGTGAAGATTTGCACCCAGGAAACCGCCTGATCCACTTTCTTCCAAAAAAAGTTTGCATTTACACTAGTGGAAAAGAAGTGTGAGCACATAGGGACTTTGCCTCCCGCCCTTCGTGACCTAATCATGTGGAGGGTTTATCTCCTCATTTTTTATTTATACATACCAGAACTGGGGTACAGGCCCGAGGTGTGGGGGGTGAGAGGATTCACCAGAGAGAGTGGGAGCAGCACAGGAGGATCTACTGAAACACTGCTGAGGGAACAGCGGGGAGACAGGAGGGGTCTGCGGTGACCTGTGGGCAGCTTCCTGGCCAGGACTGAACTCACGCAGCAGAGGCTGCGGACAGCCTCACAGAGCTGTGTCTGACCCTTGCTCCCCGGCAAGGCCCTGTGGCCTCCTTCCTGAAGGTCCTCTCTGGAGGGTAGAGGCTGGGTGCCCCGGGTTAGATCCTCATCACCTGTCCCCAGGGCACACGGTGGGGTGGAGAGACCAGCTTCCCTTCCTTCGGGGCACCATTCAGACCCGGTGGGGGCGGGGTGCTCTCCTGCCAGCCAGACGTGGGTGGGGAGGGGGCGACGGCCCTGGATTATGTCACCGCACGGTCCCCAAACCCTGAGGTGCGTTCCTGAGATGAACACGCGGGTGGGGAGCAGGACTGGCCCGGTGCACCCACCCCAGGTGCACCCACTCGCCACGACGCGCCGGGAGACCGGTCCACGGAGGCAGGTCACGGAGGGTAACGCTTAGGAATGAGCACAGACCCCCAGGGTCCTCCCGGCCCGAGAAGATGCAAGCCAAGCCCCCGGTTCCCACCCACAGCCCCCATGCCTGGGCTTCGAGACCCCTCTCCGTGGGCAGGTGCACGGGGGTGTTCCCACGCCCCCCCACTCACCTGCTCCTCCTGCGACCGCAGAGGCCCCAGCCCCGAGGAGACAGGTCACGCCGAAACTTGGATCCTGCCGGCCCCGACTTCACTCCAGGGCTTGGGCGGGTCGCGTGGGCAGGAACACGCAGGTGCGGCCCGGGAGGTGCATGGGGCCTGCACACCTGGGCGCCTCCCGCGGGGCCGCCCATCAGGGAGTTCCGCCAAGAAGGGAGGAGATGGCCCGTGTCTGCTCCGAACACGGCCATGGATGTGTCAGGAGCCTTTCAAACAACGACAGGCGTCTGTCCCAAGCTGGGCACCTGCTTGAGATTCCTCAGCGGGGACCGCGGATGCGCCAGACCGGCCCTCCCGGGAGAGACAGGTGGGCCCACTGCGCCGTCAGGCTTGGGCGCCGTGCACCTGGCACCCCGCCCCAGCAACACCCCACACCCTGGCTGCCCCGCGTTCATGGTATCCCAGCCTCTGGGGCGGCCTCTTCCCTGCCCTGCGTAGACCGAGGCCCCTGCTGGGCCCCGCATTCTCCACAGCACGCTCCACCGTACACCTGTAGCTGCCCCAGCGCAGTCCAGGGACACGGTCCACTGTCCTCTGTCCAACCGTCCTCGCGGTTGGACTTACACATCATCTCCAGCGATTTGTTACTGCAAGACATGGCTAGTGAGTACTGTCACACTCGAAGATTTCATCTGCATTGGAAAGCATCTCCTCAGGTCATTCGCCCCAAAAAAGAAAGACCGTATCCAGCAGTCCACATATTCTAAATGCACAACTCTCTGCAGGAGGATGGCACGATCTCATTCTTTTCTCAGGAAGGAGTGAGGGGATGTATCGCACCGTATCATGGCCAACATGTCCCTCCAGGTGTCCAGGGCTGGGAGCACCCGGTTCACGAGAACCAAGGACACAAGGAAGTGTCGCTATAGACAAAAAATATTTAACTACTTGAGACTCTCAACAATACGCAGCATTGGCTCTGGAGTACAAATAAGGGAAATACTTAAAACCCCCTGAGTTTTCAAGGGTGAACACAGGAATGAAGCAAAGAATTGAGCAAAACGGCCACATGCTCGCAGTCACACGGTCTCTGCGCACCACAATGAGATCACATCACGGGTCTCCACCGCAGTGGTGCCTGCGGGAGCTGCAGCCACCCGAGCAGGAGCAGGAGGGAGGTCTGCTAGTGAAAACTCCCCACCTCACCCACAGTGTCCTTCCCCACCCCTCCTTTGGCTGCAGCCAGAGGACTCCACAGACACGCAGGAGGACGGAATCAACACCTGAGGAGCCAGAGGTCCCAAATGATCACGTAGATGCCCCCAGCCAGACAGGCACCCCCATGAGAGACAGAGGGAGTTTAGAGGCTGAAGCACCTGGTGTTCCAGGTTCCACGTTATAGCACCTGGGGTCCTTTACTGTGAGCGATGGAAATGGTGTCTTGAATAACGACGGCATCCTGGACACCACATGAAATATCTTTTCCTTTATCGGTGCATCCCGTGCTGTCCTTCTAAGTATCATCTCCCAGGAACCGATCTGCCCAAAATGTAAATTTTTCCCAAGCTGAGATGACTGCTCTCCATAGAGAAAACTGCCAATAATTACTGTCATCAGAAACTTCTGGATGCTCTTATGAACCCGAAACTCCACTTGGCTCTAAACAACAACTCGGTTTCACTGTTAGAATCATTCTCCTTAAACAAGGAAAAATGGAAGCTCCTTGACCTATGACTCTGTCGACTGTCCAGTTTATGTTTCACAGCCTTCCTGAGGGGCCGACTGACCTGGACACATTCTGTGGCACTGAGAGGCTTGAGGGGCTCTGCACGCAGGGCCTGGGGGCAGCAAAATGCTGTTGCTTCCGTGGCCGCAGCCTGGGCCACCAGAGGGGCAGCTGCGCTGGTCCCACTGTGCAGAGCTCAGCCGCTCCCCTCCTGCCCATGGGGCTCCAGCAACCATCCCTTCCTTAAGACGCTTGGCCAGATTGTTTTAAATTTATGTTTTTTAAAGATTATTTATTTATTTATTTATACAAACACTGGGTACAGTCAGAAGCGCGGGAGGGTGGGAGAATTCACCAGAGCCAGAGCAGGGAGCAGAGCAGGCAGAAGGAGCGAAGTACACTGCTGAGGGGAGCAGTGGGCGGCAGGAGGGGTCTGCACGCCATGCGGGACCCTCCTCTGGTGGCCGGGGAGCAGCCGGGGATCGAACCGGCACCACAGAGACCGCGGGCAGCTTCGCAAGCCAGCGCTCAACTGCTGCACCACTGGGGAGGCCCCTTTTTATGCTTTTTTTGATGCAGCAGATGCAGACCCTTTATGGAGCGGATATTCTGGGGGCTTTGCGCTCCACCCACCTCCTGTAACACAGGACTTTTTAAATTCCCAATTTTGACGTCACGCCCCCCAGAAGACGAAGGAGGTGAGTGACAGACACAGAACCACGCCCGCACGCACTCATCTCTGTACACTCTGACGACAGCCGCCCGCACGACCCCTCGGTATACCCCGTGTCCAGCGGAACCGAAGGAGCAGCGCCCGGGAGAGTCGAGGGAGGATTGATAACCCGGAGGAGGCACCGCCAGCTCGGACCCCGGCGCGCGGGGAGGACGTGCCTGGGATGGACTGACGCTCCCGAGGCGCGTAGACTGTCGCAGGGCGGGGAGGACACACGGGTCATGGGGGAGCGCAGGGGGGACGGTCCCACAGGGGACCCGGGACGGTCCGTCCCCCCGTGGAGCGCCCCGCGATGGCACGAGCCCCTGCAGGCGACGGTGCCACCGCCGCCTCTGCCCTGGCGGGTGCAGGTTCCCCCACCCACTGCCGCCCGTGGCTTCTCGTCACCCCGTTTCCTCCACGGGCCTCGCCGGTTGCTGTAGAGAGAATCCCCCGTGAGCGCCTTGAGGACATCCGCACCCGATGGAGGAATCCACCCACCAAGGGCCGATCCCGGCACCACAGGTTATGGGCCGCCTCGCCTCCTCAGCCTGACTCCGCCTGGCCCAGGAACCACCCCCGCAACCCCCGAGTTCGGGACTCAGGCCCCTGGAGGCGGCGGCTCTGGCTTCCCAGAGGGCTTCCCTGGAGGGCTGGGAGCAGTCGGAGCAAGCACAGGGCCCGCCCCAGAGGGAAAACATTCCTAGGTTACTCAGCCTTTTCACAGACTTCACGTGTCCTTCACACCATTTCCTCAGCTCACCCAGAAAGGCCGCCAAGCAGGGTGCACAGAGTCACGGCGAGACGGCGCTCCAAGCAGCGTCTGCGTCCTCCACCCCAGCTCTCCGCAGGAGGACAGTCGCGATCACTCTCTCCTCAGGACTGAGAGAGAGTCCACACTTCACCTCACCTTGGCCGACATGTCAGTCACCGCAGCCAAGCCCAGGAATGTCTCATGACACGAGCTGGAAACAACGCGGCCTCTCCCTGCCCGAGAATGCTTGATGCTCATCCCTGCTTGTGAGGTGAGTATCTCCTCCTGGCCTGCTCTCGGGATGTATTTTCTGTCTCTCAGGATGTTCCACATATTCTTGCACACATCCAAGTTTTTACAGATTTGTTTCATGAATCTACACATACTTATGAGTAGTACTCTTCAAAATGATATCACAAGTCACATTAATTTATAACTAAGGATTTGATAAGGTAACTCTAGCTCAATTATTTGGCTTTCCAAAATACTCGTTTAACGGATATTTAAGATTTATTTATTTATGCACACAAGAGCTGGGGTACAGACCGTAGATGCCGGGGTTGAGAGGATTCACCAGAGACAGAGCAGGGAACAGACCAGGCCGGCTGACAAAATACACTGCTGAGGGGTGCAGCAGGCCAGTCAGGAGAGGTCTGAGGCACATGGCAGTCAGCTCCCTGGCCGGCTGGGGATCCAACTTGTGCACAGTGGCTGGCAGTAGTTTGAGAGCACTGTGTTTAACCCCTGGGCCACCAGGGAGGCCCCTTACCGTTAGTTTGAGGTCAGAAGTGTGACTCCTTCATTTCCCTCCACTTTTAATCAGGAAAGCTTTGGTTATTTGGGGTCTGTTGTGTTTCCATATGAACCTCAGTAATCTTTGTTCTATTCCTCTGAATAATGCCTTCGGGATATTTATTGGGGTTGCAGTGAATCTAGAAGGGGCTTTGGGTTGGATGGCCCTTTGGACAATGTTGATTCTTCTACCCCATGAGCTGGGTCTTTCTTTCCATTTCTCTACGCTTTCTATTATTTTTTCCACAATGTTTGATAGTTTTCCTTGTAAAAGTCTTTCACCACCTCTGTTAAATTTATTCCCAGTTAATTTTTTTGCGTGTGCAATTGTAGGTGGGATGGCTTTGTTAATTTCCTCTTCTAGTTCATTATTTGTACTTAGGAAGGCATATGTTTTTCAGTGCAGAGTTTGGTGGCATTACATACACTCACTCTGTCGTATAACTCTTATTTCTGAATCCAGGGTGTCCCAAAGGCTTACATACATCCCCAAAATAGACCTGTGTTCCTGCTGCTCATTGCTTAACCCTTTGCACTCCGCTGTCCCCTCTCAGGGGACATCGGAATTCTAGCATATCACTCGGATGTCCCCTCTCAGGGGACATTGCAATTTATTAGTGATTACAGGGAATTGAGATATTTCAACGCAACTTTTTGAGACATGCATGTTTCCCTTGAAGATTTATCTTGAAAAGGCACAAGAAATTAAATCAAAATATCGTAAAATTACCAAGATATATACAAGAAATGTCAGCGGGTTTTGTGTCGGACGAGAATGTGAGATGCGTGCTCACGACGGTCTGAGCACTTGGCGACGCCACTTGAAAAGAGCTATAAGGGGAGTTTGTAGAAGAAAGGTCGGTTTTCAAACATAGTGCACACTGTGTAGTGAGATATATAATTACAAATAAACAAGTCCACATCTGGAGGAAAAGATTTTCAAAGCTGAGCTCATTTTGGTTTGAAGCTTCGAGCAGTGCACATAGATCTAACGAGGAGAAAATCAGAAAGTTGATTCTTTTCTTAGTGAATAAATTGTTTGGTGAAAGCTATTTTGGTAAATATCATCTTGTCAGTTAGTAATAACAATTAGAAACTTTCAACCCATGCATTTGTTTATATTTTTTATTAGAACAATGGCAAAGCGTCCAACCACGAATAAGTCTCATGACACAAGTAGTAGTAAAGATGAGCTCCACTAATCACCCTGCAATGCATATTGGGGAGTGTTACAAAACTTATCATACTGTACAAAATTATAAACAATAAAATATTGTTTTTTTTTGCAAATATACATTCCTCGATGTCACCCAATTCATATAAGTCCAATATCATTATAATACGTTACTTGGTTCCAAAATTATACTAAATAATACGAGGGTCTGTAAATGCACGTTTCCGCCACAAAGTAGTGTCGAGTAGCTGTTAGACAATGTCCAGAATGGTTCAGAGTGCAAAGGGTTAACTGTTAACAAAGTCAAACTATTCTTTGTCTTCTAGCCTGGCTACATTACCAAGACGAACATGTTCTTCCCGAGCAGTTCTGTTTCTCCAGAGAAAGAGAACCTCGCAGCCCAAGACCGGCCATCCACCTCGGTATCTTATGGGTACACTCCCTTTCATCCAGGGGATGAACTTAGGGGTGGGGGCGACCAAGGGAGATGGCACAGACCTGCAAGTAGCACACACATCTTGTGCCCATATCCAAAGGATAAGCGCCCCACACAAGAATGGACCCATAGCCTCCCTGCTCCGTAAGTCTCAGACCGTGAAGCTGTCCACAGCCACTGCAGCAAGAACTCCATCCCCAGCCAGGGAGCTGACCCACAGGGCGCAGCACCTCTCTTGTCTCCCCGCAGCTCCCCTCAGCAGTGGATTTCAATGGATCTGCCTGTTCTGCTCCCCACTCGTCTCTGGGGATTGCTCCCCTGCCCTGGTACACAACCTGTCCCTGGAGATCAAGGCTCCTGTAGTGTCCTCGCCGCTGGCACGTAGACAGTGTCTCTGGGCTGTGCTGATGCTGCGCGTCCTGACCCCGGGATGCGGCTGAGCTGAGCAAGGTCCCCACGGAGCACGGTGGAGGCCTCTCCTGGGCCACCGCTGACAGCATCACCACCCACCTGGGCCGCCCACCCATCCACAGAGGCCTCACCCACCACACCCCTGGATGCCCCAACACACCTGTAGGGGGACATGACACGAGTCCCCTGAACCCCTCACCTTCAGAGCAGAGAGTGACCCTTGCTGCAACAGCCCACATGGGTCACGTCACAGCAACAGAAACTTCCAGGGAACGTGGCACTAGCAGAGGAGTGTTGTCTTAGCAAACCCTGCAGGCCTCTTTGGACCAGGTCTGAGGTGAAGGCTGAGGGGCCCAATGCCATCTTTAATGGGCACTCAAGGACACGTAGGAGCCTGCAGCATCGTGGAAAGCGGCCTGCGGCCTAGGGGTGAAAACCTCAGCGACCTCCCACAGTGTGTTGAGGAATATGGCCCGTGGGCCCGAAACTCCAGGTGGAGTTTGAAGGGACCAATGTACCTCCCCCTGAATCAGGGAAGATGCTCTCAGGGTAGAGAAACCGCGTCAGTCACCGACCTGGAAACACAGGACGGGGACTCTGGCCGTAGAGATGTTCCTGACTGAGGAAGCTGTGTAGAGGGCACGGGCAGGGAGGAGCAGGCGCCCAAGTCCCAAATCCATGATCAGAGAAACAATACCCGATGGACAGGCCCCGAGCCCAGCCCTGGGGAGAGGATGCCACGGAGCCCACACAGGGCACGACTGCAAATCCACAGACCGAGGCTAGGTGTGGACATGCAGGCGAGTAACGGGGGCAAACAGCGGGCCTCGGAGCCTCGGGAGAGGCCTCAGGCCAAGCCCCTCAGCAAGAGAAACGCCACAGAGACCTCCACGACCAGCACCCGCTCCCTGACCGCCACAGCCGTGGGAGCCCCTGCTTCTCGGCCCCAGCGGCCACCCCTCGGGACCGTTCTGCACAGGGAGCTTTCTTGTCCTTACTCCTGTGAGTAAATGTCTGGCTCTTCTGGAACTCTGGGCTCCACTTGGAAGTACTTTCGCACCAAAGACAAGAAATGAGGAAGAGCACACCCGAGGCCTCAGACTCCGGGCCTGCTGCACAAACTCTCCGCTCGGCATCACCATGGCACCAAAGAAACACACCAGAAGGTGCCCAGGGCCGCTGAGGGGGGAGTGGTAGAGAGAATTACATCAAGGACTTCCTCGGCCACCACCTTCCACACCGACCACTCACCTCAAGCTATGAACTGACTCAGACAAAGACCACATTCAGGACACAGCCAGCAACGGCGGAAGGGGTTATGTTCTGAACAAAGAGTGAAGGAAAAAGACCTGGATTACATCATCACCTCCAGGAGGAATACAGGGGAATGAAGAAAGGGTCAGGGGAAAAAGACAAAACTAGCAGGCAGATGACAGAGCTGAGACGCCAGCAGGGGATGGGGCAGAAGAGGGGCCAGGAGGGGAGGAGGAGCACCAGGGCCTGGGGTGACGGGTCACAGGGGCGGTGCGGACAGGACATTTGCAAGAATTATACAGAAGGGGAGTAATCCAATATTGCACAAAGATGAACAATAATTTAATACAAAAAATTTTAACAGTCAAGAATCCTTTCCTTTAAAAACATTTCAGGGGCCTCAGTTGGTGCAGGGGTAAAGTCTCACCACTATGAAGCTGTTCTCAGTACTGCAGACATGAGTTCGATCCCTGGCCAGGGAGGTGACCCACGGGCACAGTAGACCTATCCTGTGTCCCTACTGCCCCCCTCAGCAGTGGATTTCAGTAGATCCGCCTGTTGTGCACCCCACTCTCTCTGTGGAGAATCCTCTCACACCCTCATACCTCCAGCTTGCACCCCAGATCTTGTATGCAGAATTAATCTTCCAACAAAATTCCCTTATTTTGTAGAACTGGGGTGTAGACCAGAGGTTAGGGGGTGTTAGGATTCACCAGATACTGAGTGTGGTGACAAACAGGCAGAACCACTGAAATACCTGGCTAACAGGAGCAGCGGGTGACACAGGAGAGGCCTGCTGCGGCCATATGTGGGGCGGCTCCCTAGCTGGGGCTGAAACCCTGGCCAGAGCAGGCAAAAGCGCTGAGACTTAACCCCGAGGCCACCAGGGAGGCCCCGAATAGCCTTCATCATAAAAGGTAGGTAAAGACATCTGCAGACCTCAACCTATAGCCAATAGCACACAGTTCAATGTTTCCTTCTAGAGGAGGACATTTTGGTGGTGAGCAATTCCAGCATCGGGGGGCACCACAGAGACTTAGAGTACTGGACAGAATGTGACGACTAAGTTAGAAAACACAGAAAGATCACTTACCCACGCAACATGCAGTGTGCCATGTAGACAGACAGCTGCTGTGGACAGGCATAGCATCGCCCAGGAACTTAAGAGGATACTAGAGGCAATGGCAACAGAAACAGTGACATCATCACTGCATGAATTCGGGAGAACAGAGTGAACCAGGTAACTCCACGCAATTAGGAGTGAAACTGTATGTCAGTTCCCATTGCTCTCAGCTGCATGATGTGGTTTGAGCTCCTACGTTTGAGTATTTTTTAAAAGATTTTTATTTATTCAAGCATACAAGAACCAGGATACAGGCCAGATGTGTGGGAGGGTAAGAGGATGCAGCAGAGACAGAGCGGGGAACAGTACAGGCAGACTGACCGAAATACACTGCTGAAATACATGCAGTGGGCCAGAATGGAGAGGTCTGCCGCACCATGGGGCTGCTCCTGGCCGGCCAGGGAATCAAACTCCCACCACAAAGTCCAGGGGAGGCTTGCCTGCACACTCTTGACATTCACAGCATTTCCCTCCAGTGTGGAGTTTGTCATGCCTAGTGAGGGCTGACTTCCTGAAAAGTATTCCCACTCTTCACAATCAGGGATTTTGTCCAGTGACATCTCTGATGTCCAGTGAGAGCTTGCTTACTGGAAAAAGTTTTTCCACACTCTTGACACTCTTGACATAAGGCTTCTCTCCACTGTGACTTCTCTGATGTTTACTGAGGGATGATTTCTGGCGGAAAGCCTTCCCACATTCTTGACACTCACTCATAGGATTTCCCTCCACTATGAATTCTCTGATGTGTAATGAGGTTGGACTTACGGGAAAAAGCTTTCCCACACACTTCACAATCATAGGGTTTCTCTCCAGTGTGACTTCTCTGATGTCTAATGAGGTGTGACTTACAGGAAAAAGCTTTCCCACACCCTTCACAATCATAGGGTTTCTCTCCAGTGTGAATTCTCTGATGTCTAATGAGGTGTGCCTTACGAGAAAATGCTTTCCCACACCCTTCACAATCATAGGGTTTCTCTCCAGTGTGAATTATCTGATGTTTACTGAGGGATGATTTCCACTGGAAAGTCTTCCCACACTCTTGACATTCATAAGGCTTCTCTCCAGTGTGCATTCTCTGATGCTCACTGAGGTAACACTTACTGGAAAAAGCTTTCCCACACTCTTCACAATAATAGGATTTCTCTCCAGTGTGACTTCTCCGATGTTGACTGAGGGATGATTTCCATCGGAAAGTCTTACTACACTCTTGACATTCATAAGGCTTCTCTCCACTGTGAATTGTCTGATGCTCACTGAGGTAACACCTACTGGAAAAAGCTTTACCACACCCTTCACATTCATAGGGTTTCTCTCCAGTGTGAATTGTCTGATGTCTAATAAGGTGTGTCTTACTAGAAAAAGCTTTCCCACACCCTTCACAATCATAGGGCTTCTCTCCAGTGTGAATTCTCTGATGTTTACTGAGGGATGATTTCCAGAGGAAAGCCTTCCTACACTCTTGACATTCGTAAGGCTTCTCTCCAGTGTGAATTCTCTGATGCTCAGTAAGGTGAGACTTCCTGGAAAAAGCTTTCCCACACCCTTCACATTCATAGCATTTCTCTCCAGTGTGAGTCCTCTCATGTAGAACAAGAACTGACTTACGGGAGAACACTTTCCTGCACACCTGACATTGATAGGATTTCTCCCTTGTATGAGTTCTCTGATGGACACTAAAAGCATGTTTCCGCCTGAAAGTTTTCTTACGGACCTGACACGGGTAGCGCTTCACTCCCGTTTGAGACTGTGGATGTAAAGTGAGGGCAGTCTTCCATGAGTAAGTTTTCACATAATTGTTAGAGCCAAACAACTTTACTGCAGTGAGATTTCTCTGGTATCCCCTCTGTAAGGAAATCTCAGCGGTGCCCCCACACTCATAAGGTTGATCGTCTGCTTGTGTTTTCTGATGTTCAGTCAGAACAGAGGTTTTAGAGGCCGCTTCACCATATCTCTTATATCCCAAATTATTCTTTCCTAACTGGGTACTCTCACGCGGATAGGTATGAAATGTGTTTCTGAGACTGGCCCCACTTTCACAACATTTCTGCTGCTCATGTTCAACATACCTAGGAGGATTCAAATGCAATGGAGTCATCTCCGCAGCTCTCCCCTTTTCATTACAACTGCAGGGAGTCTGTCCTCCTTGGGTTCTGTCTCGGACAACGAAAGGTACCTCATCACGGGTGTCCCTGCACTCATTGCATTTACGGGCAATCCCTTCCAGAAGGGCTCCTCTAGGTGTAAATACTGTTTCTTCACTCACGACTTTTCCTTGTTCACGAAATTCAAAAGGCTGCTGAACGTTCTGAATCACCTGGTGACTAAGGTGCTCAGGATACTTGATAGGTTTCCTCATTCTACTAAAGACCTCCTTGTTCTCTCCAGCATGCCCTTCATGAGGCTCACCAGGGATCATCATGGTCCTATGTATAGTAAAGTTCTCAGGCATCATTGCTGAATTGTTTTCATTTTTGATACTATGGTTCAAACAATGAATTGAGTGCAAATTGCTTTTTTCCATTAAGTCAGTTCTCTCATTGGATGGTATTTTGCTGCTGGTGGTAAGAACTTGCCACGCATGTCTGCCCTGATTTGCAGGGCTGTCCTGAGTCAGGTGATCCACAGTATAGACATCTAAAGTGAGATAAAAATGACCATGTCTTTAAAAAGTAAGCATTCTGAGTGAATATTACTAAGTGGCACGAAAGTTCCTATATTACAACATAATTTACAGGTATTGATTTTCTGATTCATGCTTTTTGCCCATAGTAAATTATGGGGAGAATAGATTTTTTGGTATTTTTTTACTTTAGCATAGGAGATCTGGGGTGTAGGCCAGAGGTGCAGGAGTTGGGGTGCTGTAGGGGAGTATGGAGATAGTGTGTTGACCAGAACAGGAGGACTGACTGAAATACACTGTTGAGGGGAGCAGCGGGTGAGACAGGAGAGATTTGCTGTGCCAAAGTCAGTGAACTCCTTCACTGTGGATCAAACTCAGGCCATAATAGTGGAGCTAAGAGACTTAATCCCTAGGCCTCCAGGGAGGCCCCAAATAACAGATTTTCTAATGCCAAACCAGGATAACAAAGCAGTAAATCTAATTTCACAATGGTTTTATAAAATCATAAATATTTGGTAAATATAGTATTTTAACTAGAGTTGTCAATTTCAACCAGAAGCATTTCACCCAACATAGATCCTACACACTTACTTTCTTAGACTGACCCTGTGCAGCTCTTGAGGGTACTTTCTGAATAACCAAGCCCTGCAGAGGCCATGGCTTTCCCAGAAACCTGTGGACTGAGAGACCCAGTCATTGCCCAGGCACTTTAAGCAAGAGGCCTGCTGAGACACAAGCACTCTGCTTCTCCATTTCCTTAGTTCTTCTTTCGACCCTGTCCTGGGCCACGGTCACCTGCAGAGGTTCTCAGAGGCATGCGCTTCCCTCCACGGAAGAGACCAGTCAGTTCATATTTAAATATCATATCACATAAGGCTCAGAATCCTAATACATGCAGCAAACTCCACCTCATCATTGTGTCCCACGTTCCTGCTAAGTGATAGGAAAAAAGTTCTGCATCCATCCTGTGTTATCAGCGTTAAAGTCTTTTCTCACATCCTTCTGAGAGCAACACCCTGGTGGTCTCAACGCTCTCCCTGGAACCTGTGTTTCTCCTTTGTTCATAGCAGCTCCAGTTTTTATGTCGTGTGTGACTCTCAGCTACATCACACTGTCGTCGATTCCTTTACTTTCCTCCCAGTGATTCCCACGAGAAGGTGGAATTGCACAGGTCACACTGCTCCCCAAGGTATGAGCCCCAACCTGAAACTCTTGGTGCCATGGCTTTAGAAACCACCACCTCAGTTTCCCCCTCCCATGTCACAGAACATCCCTTCCAACGCTGAACAATTCTGGGTCCTCCTCAGCCTCACAATTGCTATGAGGGCGGTCACAAGGCTTGCCCCTGAAACACTACTCATGTTCTAAATAACTCTCCAATCAACGCCTCTCTATCCCTTTTGAGTTAGTCACCTGCTCAGTGACATCTCCAATAGCAATACATAGCCTCTATCCCAGACTGCAGAGGGAACTATAGATATGACATGTCAGTGCAACCCATTCACCTCACCTGAGCTCTGAAAGAAAATAATTATCTCTATAATGATGCGTATGGAACACACACAAAAACAACATCCTCCACTCATGCTGGTCAAACATCCTCTGTGGCTTTACCTCTCTATTAATGAATGTATTTATTACATATTCTTTCCTCACAGAGCATATAACTTCAGAATGTAAAGATCATTTCTGTGAGTACTGTTGCTCTCCCCTCAGAAAATTTACCACTGGCTAAACTTCCCATAAACATACGGAAAGAATAAAAAAATTCCTCAACAGGTACCTAAATAAAACAGTCTATGAGAATACACTAAGAGAGAGAACAGAGAAATGTGATTACTGCAGAATAATCCCCACAGTATCAGGGACTGCATACTGGTTTAAGAACATAGACAACCATCATTAATGAGCAGGACAAAATTCACAAGAGATTAATATTTGGAAACTGAATAAAGAATCAGTTTGATACATGCAGACACACTCTCCAAGTTTGGACACTGGAAAAGCACCTCAGTGTGGCCAATATCACTGGCCACACTCCCAGCCTCCACTCAGCCTCCCGGCCTGGCAAGCACTGACTGACCTGAGAGGTCCTGGTTTGGGGGATCGTCCACAGTCCACGGCTGAAATCCCTGCTCCGACCTGATGCTCTCCTCAGGATCGGTAACACAGTGCCCTGTGATGAGAAACAGTGTTGGTCTTCGATAAAGTTCAACTTCAGTCTTTGAAAACTAACAAATGCAGTGTGAAGAGCTGTGCAAAAGAGGCCAATCTGAATCTTTCCAAACGAAAACCGAAACACCCACAATGTACACTGCCTGCCATATTCAACCTCACCAACACTCAGTTTCCTAAGCAAGTGCACACTTATCGGTGCAGAAGACAGCATTGCACTAGTGTTACACTGGAGCTTCCTCACCTAGGGACACTAGGTGATTGCAGGTCTCCAGCATCACATCCCGGTACAGGGTCCTCTGAGCTTCACTCAGGTACCGCCACTCCTGCCACGTGAAGTTCACAGCCACATCTTCAAATGACACTGTCTCTTCTGAGGGAACATTTCTCATCTCAGGGCCGGCAGCCTGGGTCAGATAGAGCAAGTGCAAACACATCTTATTTTGTGGGTCTTCGGTCCTGTATAGAATTCGCAGTTGAAAGAGTCTCACCTCTACATTCACCCCTTTGGTCCTACAAGTAGAACTATAGCTTACCTTATATATTTGGAAGTGTCTATGATTCTAAGAATAAAAGGATGAATAAAATTGGCTCCTTGAGGAGCTGATAGCCTGGCTGGCAGGTGTAACAGACATACACCCGGAATCATGTGCTAAAGGAGCCTCATAACAAATGAAAATTGTGTGCAACTTTGTGCCAATATTTTACTCCTGTGACCTCAAAGCCTGGTATCTCCAACTCACAGTAAACAAAAACTGAACCCGAAACCAGACTGTTCAAGCAATGAGGTGGGAAAAAGCTCAGGTAAGAGATGTTCAACTACAAGCAAGTATAAACCAGAGATGCACTATGGGGGGTGGAGGGATTAGGGTCAAAATAAGGGGGTGGATGTATGGGACTATAACCAAGATGAAAATGCATAACTTGTGCAGAAATAAAAAAATGATATAAAATATATATAAAATAAAATTTTAAGAAAAGATGTTCAGCTGACAGAGTCAAAAGATGATAGAACAGGTCATCACTTCTAAAATGGAAGGACAAAGGGGAGGAGAACTTGGTAATAACTTGGTGGCTGAGGTACAAGGAATGTTTTCCTAATATGCTGTCCGCATGACGGCTGGTAGACACTGGAATTCCACACGCAAACGACATGTGTCTGATAGATCAGGAAGTATAAGTTGAAAACAGAAATTTGGGAATCAGGGCCTCCCTGGTGGTACAAGAGTTTAAGTCTCAGCACTATGAAGCTATCGGCAGCTGCTGCAGCACGAATTCGATCCCCAACCAGGGAGCTATCCACAAGGTGCAGCAGATATCTCCTGTCTCCCCACTGCTCCCCTCAGCATTGTATTTCAGTCATTCTGCCTGTTCTGTTCCCTGCTCTGTCTCTGGTGAATCCTCTCACCCCCTGCACCTGTGGCCTACACCTGAGCGTTTATATTCATACATAA